>NW_017537645.1:0-23905 GCF_001853355.1 Bactrocera latifrons | reverse complement strand
AAATAAAAAAATTAAAAAAGATTACTCTACTGACACCTTAACTATTTTCTGGAGAAATTTCAAAACTTTTATTCAGATTTTTACAGGCTGGAAGATTCTTATAAATTAGTTTTTTATATATTATCTTTTTTAAAGTGAGAAAATACGTTGTGAGGGGTTTGATGGAGTATCATACAGTCAGAAGTTATAACGAACCGAAAACATAGTGTTGAGAATTGTAATTGAGGAAACTCATTTTTGTATGTACAAAACAATTACAACAATTTTAAACATGTATGATTTTAAGATTGTACGTTGCATTATGACAAGTTGTGACTACCTTAAGTATGCTCGATAACTAAGATATTCAAATACTAATACTTATAATACAAATTCTGCTCTTTGAGAAAATAAAAAATCGAAAACAAAACAGTTTATTAGAAAAAAATTGAATCGAGTAAATTGTGTTGCATTTGATATCATAATAATTATATATAATTACATACTATATATAGCTTTGTTGAGTTTTACATTGATTTCAAATAACATCAAAATGAAAGGAACAGTGCTTCAAAATTGACGTGTTGGCATCGGAAAAATATCAGATTACTTCAATATACACATGTTATGGATCAACTCACCAATTTTTGGTATGCTTATATTGGCTCAAGTGCCTAATTTTATGGCAATAGAAAAGATTTCTATTAAAATTAAAACTTCATTTGTGTCTGTTAAGGTCAAACTTTGTACATTCTCTGCTCTTGTACTGTAAGGTAAATAAAGCAGTTCAGAATTGCTTTAACGCAACAGCTTTATGCAAAAAAAAAAAAAAAAAAAAAAAAAAAAAAAAAAAAAAAAAAAAAAAAAAAAAAAAAAAAAAAAAAAAAAGCAAGTTCCTTGATTTTGTGTGTTAATTCTTGTTATTACTTTCGGCTTATTTTTTAGATTTTTTTCCATCGTAGCTTGTGTTATAGTTTATCCTATTTTATATAACATTTTTATTGCTTTGCTCATAATCATAACCAAATTTTATTACATAATAATTACCACAATTATTAAACAGATTTGTTAATTAATATCACAAAAAAATTTATGGTGCATGTTATAATAATCTACCATATAAAATTCCCCAAAACTTTGCAAATAGGGAATGCTTATCCCTGGTAATTATTTTATTTTCCACATAAGTCGAAATCAAAAATGTGCATTGGAACAAAAACAACAAAATCGTAAATAATTGAATATTTCTGGAAGCAGTTGCTTTAGCTAATATTAGTCACGGCCGGCAACCACGCTGACTCATGTTATGTTCTCGTCGGTCTCTTTTTGTAGCAATGGTCGAAATTACGTACTTAGCTAAATACTCAAACAGATAAGTGTATAAATTCATAATAAAAAGTTGTGTTTGTAAACATACATTTATTTACAAACACATATCCACCGTTTTTCTAGTCAGGTGTTTGATAAATAAATGGAACAGGCCGCTTCAAACAACAGATAACAACTATTTAGATTATTAGCGATAAGATTTTAAGTACATGGCATTTGTTTTATTTGCAAATGAATATGTGGTTTCGATGGGATTTTTTGAGATATTTAATGAAATATTTAAATTATTTTTTTTTCTTAAGTTAAAAGCTCGATGTGAATATTTTTTATTTATAGTGTTTTGAAACCTAGCACAACAGGCAGTATATTATTTGCGAATGTTGAAATTTTTAACAACAGCTCTTTAAATCTCCACAGTTCTCTAAAAATAAATTTAAACCAATTTTTAAGGTTCAGGAATGCCAAATGGCAGACATGAAAATACCATTGTTATCTCAAGAAAGTCTCCACTGAGGACTCTACCAGGTCCTCAATTCTATACGAAACCAAGAGATGGTACTGTCGACCAGTCAGCGTCAACAATTGAAATAGAAAAATTTGGCGAGAAAATACTATATCGACCGACAATTATAAAAAGGAGTGTTTAAACCGTCCTCTTACACCATTTTATAGGAAACACATCCTGTCAACATTATTTTGGCCCGATTTAGCTACAGTAAACTAAGCTCATTCCACTTTGACTTTGTAAAAGGTCAACAATGCCAATTTTGTTTAAAAATGTGGAGAACCCTCCAGCAGAATTTCGCCTGATAGAGAAGTATTGTTCCATTTTCGAACGAAATTTGGAAAAGGATAATTGAGTTGCCGAAAACGTCAACGAATTCAAAAAAAAAAAAAAAAGAAAAAAAAACCAGCTTAAGGCAAGTCGTGCTGTTAGAAAAGGTATAAATTAAGAGAATAATATTTTTTACTAGTCTTAATTAAAAATGGATAAAAACTTTTCTTATTGTTATCAAAAAAATTGTTACAAGCAAAAATTTACTAAATCTTTTACGCTACAAATAAAACATTGTGTGCAGCTTCCTTTCGATACAGTTCGACATTGTGTGTTGCTCATACGCCATAGCGCACTAATATACATAATGAATTTGAAGTGTTGAAAATTCAGCAGAAGCTCTTATTCTGAAGATGTTTTAGAATAAAATTGAGCACTAGCTGCAGTCTAACTAACACAATAATTTCCTTTGTAGAGGGTAATTTTCTGTTGGATGACTGCTTGCCTGTTTCCCATGATGCGCTTATAATTCGAAATTCCAAATAACTCAATGCCATAAAATACTGAAAAATAAATATCATGAAAAGCGAAATTTTAATTGACTTCAGACTACAGTACATTTGCAAAAGCTCACAGTCATATTTACTTTTCTCCACCAACAAACTAATTGACAGACAAATAAGAGTACTGCCATACAAGTGCACAACAATTGAGAAATTCGCTAGCAACAATTCGGAAAAAGTAGTCCAAATTTCAGTCAAAAGTTCTGAGACGGCAATAAAAACGTTTCGCAAGAGTTCGCAGAAAAAGAAATGCAAAATGAAAATAAATATTAAAATATTCATATAATTTCATTTCGAGTTGAGTGTGAAAACATTTAAAAGAAGAAGCATGAAAATGCGCTCGGTCGAGAGAGAGGAGGCGACGGAAAACAACAATTAAAAACTTTGTGGCACTGTGGCAGCTACACATACATGCACTATATATTTATGTATATGGAAAATAAGGAGAAGGCTGCGGAGGCTATAAATAGCACAACCATACTCCTCTCTTAAAAAAAAAACAACGTTTATTCACTCAAGCATTTCAGCTTCGCATATATGTAAATATTTACTATTTATTTTTAGACATTTTCATAAATAATTTTTGCGTGCATTTCCAGCACAAAAGCGTCTCTACATATTTATAGCCAAATGGGCGCTCCGCTTTCCCGCTTTCAGTTGAAAATAGATACTGCGTATGTGTATATCATGTATGTATGTTTGTATGTCCGTCCGTGTCAATGTTGTTGTCGTGGTCGTCGTTGCTGTCGCCTTCACAGTCACTGGCATTTAGTGTCAATTGATAAGGTGTCGTTGACAATGAACGGCAAGGCAGCCAACGTCATGGCCAAGGGTGAATTCAATTGTGTTTTGTACTTGTGTGAGTGTGTGACACACATGCATATACAGCATGTTATCAAACGCTTAAAGTTCTTGTGGATAAATGTTAATGAATATGACTGTACGTAAATGAACTGCGAAAATGTATATTTTCCCTACTTAATTGCTTTGGAATTCCATAAATTTACTGCGAGGAAAGCAGAGTGTGTAGTAATTTAATAACTCTAGGAGGAAAGAAATTATGAAATTTTCAAATATGAGGCTGGATGGTAAGTTTATGTAACTATGCATGTTTAATAAGCTGAGAATATATTGGCTTTTGAAAGTTTTTTCTAGAAAATAAACATGCGTTTGAAAGCTACTCTTTTTGTGCATCCTTTTTACTATATAAGCATGTCCTTCATTTCATCATTATGTCAAACTTTGGGTCTGAAAATGTATTTTTGTTGCACCAAAAGTAGTTTGCATGAGTAAAAAATGTTGAGTTTGGCTTGGAAGACGAAGAACATCCTGGACCGCAAAAAGTACGTTGAAGATGTGAGGCATTACTCCAAGAAGATTGTTGTGAAACACAAGAAGAACTCGCAGAATTTTTACGAGTCACCCAAATAACTGCATTTAAATAGCAACTGGATACATTGAAAAGCAAAGAAAACAGATTTCATATGAATTGAAGCCAAGAGACATTTTAAAGATGATTTTTCAATCAGAAAGCCTGCTGAAACGCTACAAAAAGATGTCGTTTTCGCATCGAAATTAGATCCATTACAACAAAGCCAAATGCAAAAAATCATATGTGAAATCTGAACAAAACAAGTATCTATGAAGCCACGGGAATGCTATGTATTTGGTGGCATCAGAAGGGTAAGTATGCATTATGAGTTCCTAAACCGTTCCAGCAATGGGTCTACTCGGTAGATTTCTGCCGCTACAACAACGACATGAGCTTCTAATTATGACAACTCTCAATCTAAAGAATTACTGGCAGCCAAACTGTTAGTTCTTTTCGATGAAAACTACAAATTTCTAGGGAGATGGGTAAAGGTTCAAATTTGAAAAACGTGAATATAGTTATTGATTTGGTCGATAAAAAGTTAAACTAGTCTTAAAATTTATTTTATTTGACGAAGAGAGTGTCGTTATTAATCTATTGTGAGGAGATAAGTAAATGTAGTATTGAAAGAAATTCAATGCACAACCGTAGTGTAGTAAACTTTGGTAACTTTTAAATTCAGTAAAAAAATCTGTTTTTTTTTCAGTTATAATAAAAAATTTTGAAAAAAGAAGTTGTACGATGATGTACTGAGGAAAAGCTATTGATAAGACTTTTGGTCTTTATTTTTCATTTCCGTGGTCGAGAGGTCCAGATCGTTTCCCTAATAAGGCGACTATTGAATTGAATGCAAATTTTATATATCGTCACCAAAAATTCAAAACAACGTATCATCAAGAAAAAAAAAAAATATTGAAAATTTTTGTCAGATATAGTAACCAATATATAACCACTTAATAAAAATAATAATAATTGCAATATTAGTGGTTTCTATTATATCGTTTTTCTTTCGTCTGTAAATTTCAGGAAAATGATGTTACGTTATTTTGCATTTTAGGTGACGATATGGAGTATACCTGGAGCTAACCTTTAAAAAACACGTGGAGATCAAGTACCTATTAAGTTTACTATTTTTAGGTGAAAGATGCTTAATCCTTTACATGCCATGCTGGTAGCACTCAAGACGATAAGCCAGTGGATGACCAAAGAGGAAGTTACGAACGAAAACGTAAAAAAATAAAAAAAAAATGATTTTGGCTGACTATAAAAAATTTTGGGTCAATTGAAATAAGCTTAAGCTGAAACTCTAAGGCTATCAAAAATGACGATTATTTACGTAACCGAAAGCTCTGTGCAATAAGAATGCCGGGGATCACCTGATCGTCTTCGAATTGTATCGTAATCTGGTCTGGTCTTCAACGACTTTTTCTTGAACACAAAGCTCCAGAAACTGTTCGAAGAAAAAAAAAAATAAAAATAAAATGGCCGGCAATGAATTAAATTGGCGAGATAGAGAAATACTTTGAAGCTTAGGAGAGATCGGACTAAAAGCAATCATATCGAATAGTTTGAAGATCGCTGAAGCAGGTGTAGCATTCTCGACGGCATATATGTTGTTTATTATTAACGAATTTGGCGAAAACGAGAGCTCATCTTTAAAAAGATACGAACTTTTCTGGCCGCACATGAACAAATGCTGTTTAAAGTTTAATGAAAAGTTGTCGGAGCATATAAAGTTATGTTGGGTTAGGTTAACCTGGTAGACCGATAAGAAACGCATATACCATTTTTCATCCTTTGCGATGATAAATATAATTAAATATTTATAATATAAATTATATTTACTAATAAGACTCAAGAGCTTCACTCCAATGAAAAGTGTAATTTCATGTAATGTGAGATCTCAACCAAAAGCTACTTAGCAACGAGTGCAGGTAAAAATATTTAGCATTACTTCACCCTTGGCGTGATAATATGCACGAATTTTACTAAAAATCCGCAACACCTCAGCTGGTGAAAATAAACCTCAAGCTGATCTGCACCGCACTGATTTTTACTTATCCAAACCAAACACGAATTGCAACACGTAACTAACGAGTGCGGGGTGGAAGCGTTGTTGCAAATCGGCTAATGGTCAACAAAGCCAAAACAACAAACAATTACCATCACATACACACAGCCATATATAAATGTAGTGGCACGAAAGCCACTTGACCACAAAAACATGGCTGGGCGCAAGCAAAGAATGTGCGGCTGTGATGCCAACAACCAAAACGGACGTGCGAGACGTGGAAGTGGTAGATACACATACAAGTGCAAAAATATTGTGTATGTGTGTGGAAATTAAATGTGTGAGTATTTGCATACCACTCACTACCGCAATTTACATACGGGATATACATATATATATATATATATACATATATATACTATTTGCATACAGACATTTCAAATATCCTTGAGGCTTGTGCGTTACGCGCATGCAAATATATACTTACAGAACACGTGCTGGCTTAGCAGTGTGTTCCACATGTTCCACATATTGGAGTGTATTTGTGCACTGGCGCATGCAGTGTGTATGTACATTCGAGTGCTTGGCTTTGCATAACCCATTTATGCCCGGCTGGAAATGTTGTGCTATCTAAAGGCGTGATTTCATATGCAACAGCGGGTCAAGTCCCTCGCTTATTGCAGTGCAAAAATTTATGCTAGCTAAAGAATTCATACATACACTATAATGTTTAGCCAAGTACAAAATTTTTGGCGTATTGTTGCAAGCATGAAAATATTATATAAAGTGTTTGCAAAGTTGTGCAAGATTTTATGTAACTAAAGTTGCAGTACCGTTAAACTGCGGATATCGGACAAGCTTAGACATATACATGGGATTGGTGGGTTGTTTGGTTGAAAATTGTAGGCGCGAAAGTTGCTGACTGCAAGCGACCACACCTAAAGCTCATAGTGCGCTTATATGTTAGGCGAAATTTTCGTCTATGAAGAAATGTTGCGCTACATTTCGTATACTATAATAAAAAAGAAAGAAATTGCGTAAAACGATATGTCAGGTATCTGCTTAAATTCTTGTGAGAATACTAGTCGTCTTCGATTCACCTAAAATGCACAACAAAGTAACGTCAAAAAAGATGAAATTGAGTTTTTTATTGCTTATGATACACTACAGCATATTACTTAGGTGTAGCATATTTTTTTTTCAGCTGCCGCTGTCAGATATAACCAATATATACTATATATAACCATTTTGACATCAAAACTCAAATTATCGATGGTTTCTATTACATATATCGTTTTTCCTTCGCCTGTAAACTTATAAAAAGTGATGTAACGTTATTTTGCCTTTTAGGGGATGATATACATTGAAATCGTATGCATATATTCAAAAATATTCTCAGAAAATTTGATCCGACAAACAGTTCCGCACACATGGCCGTCATTGTCGGAATTTTTAAACTAAGTGTAATCGGCTTCAACAACAATTGTTTACGGAGGAGGTGGAGAACACTTCCCCGACACGACCAGACCGATGGAAAATTTTAATGACAATTTTTCACAAAAATGACATTTTTTGGTGGATTTTGAGAAAGGGTTTGGGCTTGCGTCCATACAAAACTGTTCTCACTTACACTCACAACTTGTAAACGAAGACGATTTTTTTTAAGAAAATCATCTTCTCCGATTAGGCTCACTTTCATCTGAGTGCGGTCATGAACAACCATTACATTCACTTAAATTGACAGTTTGGTGACGTTTTTGGTTGGTGGAATCCACATTTCTTTCGCCATTTGTCAAAAATTAAAATTTGACTAGCCCTTTGGTGCTCACCTATAGTAATGATAAGTTTTTTGGGTTCTCAGAGTTGAGACAATTTAAGGCAGAAAAATCTTCTTCAGGGCCAGACACTATTTTCGGAGGTGATACGGGAGATGGGTCCCGGATCAAGGGACTTCAAAATTTTTTTAATGAATAATTGGTTATTAGAGTTTATTATATTCTGTAGTTGCCCATTATTATTATATATGTAAATATATTGCTTCTTACAAGAACTTTATTTCGATCGTTCAGTTTGTATGGCAGTTATTTGGTAATTCATTTCTTCAGAAATTGCAGTTGCCTAGGTATTTAGTTAGGGTGCTAAATTGTTGTAATATTTTTATTGTTTTTAATATTTACAACACCTCTAGGTTATTGTCCTAAATAACCTAGAAGTGACCTGAGTAATAGTTTCGGGGATAAAGCCTTGAGAACTTCTGCCTTAAACTCGTATTTCTCAAAATGGTGTTTTCAAAGTCGATGACCAGCTCGAAAACGGCTAAACCTATTAATCTCAAACTTTAAGACGAGCCTCTTGAATATATTTTTCAGAAATTAAGACTGTTTTCTTACCGATAAATATTTTCTTAAATAAAAAATTGAAGGCTGAAATTTTGGTCAAAAATCGATTTGTTTGAGAAACCACCAATTTGTAAAAAAAATTCTATTTATTATGCTTATTGCTTTGATTTCGATTACTAGATTTAGCATTACTTTAACAAAGTCTGCTTAATTTTTTGATTTCAGAGGATCCAGTTCAGAGATATAGTGGTCACCGCAAACGCCTTTTTTGAGAAGAGCTCTCAGCTCTAGTTCCTTTCCAATTAAATACTTTTACTCATACTAAGTTTTGAAATCCAATTAAAAGACACCATAATATGTGTACAAATTTTGTTTTCTCAAAAACATTATGGAAAATTCGAATTTTATGGCCTTCAATTGTATATAACTATTCATGTAGATCATGGACTGAAAGATTGAAATTCGTATCTATACGAAAATCATATCCAAGAACGTGAAAACCATTTATACAGCAAAGAGGAAAAGCGTTGAATACTTCTACAAATATTTTTTGGCGCAGGGAAAATGAGCCTAATACTACTTTTTCGTTAGTTTCTAACGTTAAACCATAAAATTATGATTATTTTACTTGTTCACATATATTAAACTTTATAGCATACACATACATAAATACTAAAAACTCGCTGAATTTCATAAGGTAAAAGGAAAAGACAACAGCGACAACTGAAAACTGCCATTAACATTTCGCACTTCTGTGGATAGCGCTGCAAATTGCAATGGACATGCTCGGCGGCTAGCAGCGAGAAGCAAGCGGCCAGCAGCACGCATTATTTGCGTTTACACATCGCTGCCAGACATTCAGCATAAATCAAATCAGACTGACGCAAAGGCAACACCACAGCAAAGCGTGAGTGTGAAGGTACTTGTATTAATGCACGCGTATGTTGTTGTTGCTGCTGTTACGCACGATATTGTCCTTCGCACAAATTACCAAGCTGTCTGGCTGAATTTGGCATTATGGACAGCTATGCAAAGTATACACATAATCTACATTGCTTAGTTAGTATGTGTGTGTGCAGAGTGGTGTTTGGTGTATTGGTGCATTGGCTGGTAGCTTTGCGTAGGGATTTATGTGCGTTCGGCAGCGAAGAGGGCAGGAAGGACAAGACGCGTATTTATATATGTACATAGAAGTGTATAATGTAGCGTGCAGATTAGCCTTTATGTCTTTTTGTGGCGCATAAGTTGAAAGAGCGTGTTTGGCATAATCTTAATAAGGTTAAACTTATATTTATTCACCTTGAATTGTGTAGGGATTGGAGTGTATTGTTGCGGTTTTTGTGGTTATTGCAGAGCGGGAGGGAATACACGTGGCATAGCTTTGTGGTGAGTATTGAAAGTAGATTGGATATATGTATTTATATCCTAAGCATAAAAATATACTCAATGAAGTTAGTCACCAAAATTAAACGTCTTATTTCAAAATTTCAAGGAATACCAAAATAGTTGAGTAAGGTAAAAGCACTCCAGAAAAAAATCATTAACCTAGTAAAGAAGATATTTTAGGTTTGTAATCTCGAGTGATTTTAAGCGATTCAGTTACATGTGGCTCGAGTAAATCAAGACTTCCGGTCTTAGACCAAGTATGCTCTGGGAAGTCAAAGAACATCCGTCGAAGGCGAGGTAAGTGAGATTTCGAAACATCCCTCCCCAGAGCTGTGCGGTGGGTCTGAGACTCGCCACGTAAAAAACACCCCAATGAAAGGAAGAAAACAGCTTTGGATAAAAGACCTCTCCATTGATGACAATCACTACAAACGCGTAAAGGATAACGATTTAAGGGTATGCACCTGAACTGTTCGGTCTCTTAATTGGAAAAGTATCGCTGAAATCACCGCCGCCCAAAAAGTGCGATGGACGGAACAAGGAGTGAGACAAGTAGGTCCTTGTGGCATGTACTACAATGGTCATATAAAGGAGCGCAAATGCGGTTTCAGATTCGTGTTGGGAGAGAGAATCTGCGCCGAGTAGCCCCAATCAGCATCAAAGCGATGTTCTTCTTACGGACGAGAAGAAGGATGTGACCAAAAATGTCTTCTATGAGCGCTTGGAGCGTACTCATGAGAGCTGTCTCCGCCAAGATGTCAAAATCGTGCTTGTCGACTTTAAGCTCAGTTGGACAGAGAATTTATCTTGGCACAACGGTCGGTAAATTCAGCCTCCATGATGAAATATCCTCAAAATGTTTGCGGCTGATCGACTTCGTCGGGGCTCAAAATATGGTTACCTATAGTACTAGATTCCAGCAAAGGACATTTCAATAAGCTACCTACCTGCTTTGACTTTTATATATTACAATTTCTTCATTATTAATTTAATTTAAATTTATTAAAAATGCCGAATTTTCTATTTATGTCGAAAATTGCTGCTAAACACAACATAACAATCTCATCTAGTCAAAAAATTTATCATAAGACATTTCAATCCAACATAAACATTGTATATCACATCCGCTCTTCTTTAAATTTTATGCACTTTCATTAATTTTATTACTCGGTCGCCCTAAATTAAGTGCTACTTAATAAGCACATGCACTGTCATTACGCCGTGAAGGATGTAGCAATGTGCAAATCACTTTACACTTCCGCCACCAAACAATCGGTGTTAGCAGCAACCGCGCGTGGGACAAGCCGGCAGGCAAGACAAGTCGAAGGTCGACAGCCGGCCCAAGTCGGACAAAAGACAAGCCACGCAACACTGATAAACATGTCATTCGCTTACATTTCCATTTTTTTTTGCGCCAACTTTATGCCTCCTCATTATTTCCTTGCCGCACTTTGTGCCTTTTACAGCGCACAACAATACTTATTCCGGCGTACTGATCAGCTGTACTCAAGCATAATTAGGACGAGAAACGCCAGCGATTCGGCGAATTAAAAATAAAAATTAAAAAAAAAAAAATTTAAGAGAGAGCAAGATGTGAGAAGAATCGTCAAAAAGTGAACATAAAAAAGGAAGTGTAATAAATTTTGTAAATCTCATTAAAGGCTGCACACAAACCGAGGCAAATGTTGCGCACTTAACGAAACGACGTCGCTCATACGCCCCGTTGTGCCTTCTAAACGAACAAGTCGTATACCTTTGCTGGTTTTGTGGCGCAGCAACAACGTTCCGACCACCGACGAACGTAACGAGCAAACCGCATCGCACTTGGTGGAAAGTTTTCGTACAGCAACATACAACAACAATCATAAATTTTTGCCCAAATATTATGACTACAAACACTCACACACACACAAAATTACAGGCAGCGCAGCAAAGCAACAAACTCAAGCATCCTTCACAGAACATAGCGGCGCGCAAATACCTACGCAAGTATTTAATGTATATATGTGTGTGGGTAACATTTGAGCCGTGCCTGTGCCGCACAAATATCGGTGACTCTGCGCCGGGCGTTAATTTAGCCATGGCAGAAGTTTGCCCAGCAACTCCTTTAGTTTATTTTCGTTTTCCTTCTCGCTCTGCACTTTTCGTGTTTCTTTGGAAAGGTCGAAAATTCACCAACTTTTACACGGCTAAAGTCTTACAAGCGAAGCTGCTAATATAACGGCACATGCAGGTATCGTTTATTTGGCCAGCGGAGCTGGGGAATTGTAGAGTGACTCGCACAAGTTTTCTCTATGAGCTGACGGTGCACAGCAGCGGCAAGGTATGTTAGAGTGTTGTTCTTGTTGCTGTTACCGGTTGGTAGAGGTGCAAAAAGTTTTGACTCTTGATTAATTATTGTTTTAATTAGAATGTAATTAAAGTAGCGTTTGCTTGCCGCTATGTATGTGTTGTAAGAAATTTTTGCAAAATCAGGTCTGAACTTTAAAATAGTTTTAAAGCATGCAAATATGCGGATATGGAGAAATTGAGTGTGTGTTGCTGACCGCCCGGGCTTGATGTAGTGTTGAGTTCTTGGAACTGAAAATTCTGTGTGAAAAACTTTAGCTCAAATATGTATAATATTATTTATAATAATAGAACTAATTACTAACTAACAGAGCTCCAAGAAACATGTTCGATGATAACTAAACATTAATTTTGGCAAGCATAACCTACATTTCCTCTGCTAGCTAAGCTAATTGGATTGATCTCTTAATCTAACCTAACCTAACCATTGACATCCTGGCTTTATAGAGCTCCAAGAAACGTGTTCGATGTGATTATTAATCATCAATTCTGACAGCTTGTGCCAAGCAGACTTATGCAACTTGTTCTATACTTCTGGGAAACTAGCTAATCTACAATGCTATACACATTCCAAATAAAACATAACCCCAAATTGCGAAAGCTGAAATTGTTGCTATTTAGTCTAATGTGGCAAATTTTTCTGATCAACTAAAAGCATATTTTCTGTGGATGATGTGCTTATCAAATTTATCCTCGATCTGAAACAATTCGTTAGGTAATGAGAAAGAGGGTTATTATGAGGAAACCGTTATTTGTTATCACTAATAAAAGTTCAATGGCACAAGATAAGATAGGTTACTGTTAAAGACATCTCGTTCGAACTTAAGTATTGCCTGCTCTGAAAATATTGAAGAGGAGGAATTCTAGAAATACTTGCTTTGAATTGGATGCTATTTCAAAACAGCTGGGTCATAAAAGACCGATTGTACTTCGGAGTAAGATAATTTGAATAAACCTTGTACAATTGGGCATAATAAAACTTTGGAGATATAGTATGTATGCCTTAAAGATGTTAGAAAACGTTTTGGCATTTATTAGAGGCGCTGACTGAACGAAATTTGTTTAAGCTCCAAATTTTTGTATCAAATCACAGGCGAAATTGCTACATTCACATTTTACAAATTCAGACTAAGTACTCTATTAGTAAGCTACAGATTGTTTCGTTCATGGTAATAAGTTGTGGGAAATTGTTAAATAACAAAAAATGAGACGATTGCGGTGCCGCTAGTTAGTTCCTACACGGAAATATCAGCTGAAAATATCGAGTGCCTGAAGGTAGGTTATACGAGTATGCATTCGTGAATTTCACAAAATCGATTATTTATGTTACATACAATATCGGAGGTTTATATACTTGAAAATATTTTCCGAAAATTTGGTGTTGGTCCGGCAAGTGGTTGCGGAGATATGGGCGTATTTCAGAATTTTTGAATTTTTGGAGTTAGTGTAATCGGCTTCCAAAATTTTAAACGCATTCTTCTCAAAAATCTGTTAGGAAAACCTCTCCAATCGACTTGAAATTTTCACTGAAACATCTTAAATATATTTGTCAGGTAATGTTCTAGGTATATAATAAACTAATATAATATAATATACTAACATAAAACCTCAACATTTTAAAAATATGACTAGTCTTTCGATTGTTACCTGCAATCATCTATTTTAATAATTTTTTTGTTTTTGGATTTCGGATAATTTTAAGCAGAAAAATCTTTTTCATCGCCAGTTACTTTTTTGTCGTAGGTTTTCTTGAAGATCGGCTACATGATAATGGTAATGCGAAATTTCTTAACACAAATTAATGATTATTAAAATACATTAAATTATGTTAGTATGCAATATTTGTTTTTTATTTATTGAATGAAAAGTATATTAAAAAAAAAAACAAAAAAATAACGATAAAAATAGTTATGGCAATGGCCGAATTTAAAACATGTTTTTCCAAAATTTTTATAATTTTTTTTTGTTAATAAAATTTTTTTTTTGAAAATGGCTGCTTTTTACCCAAGGAAACCCATGTAACCGCTTAAATCGATTCCGCACTAAGTTTAATATATTTTATAGAATTTTATATTTATTAAATTTTTATTTTTATTTTTATTTCAGTTTCGTTAGTTTTTTAATTCCAAAAATCTCAAAAATGTTAAGAAACTCATTGTTAAATATTTCGTATTTCATTTGTCACATATGCATATATTTCAAAAATATGCACAAAATATACACAACCGAGCTTAAGTGGACTCCGGGCCACTTTACAAAATGAGTTCGAAATGTAAGAGACTGACATGCGATGAAAATATGATATTTTTTATTTTTTTCATTTAATTTTATTTGCACTATATTTCAAATTAATTTTTATTTTATTTTTTTTTTTATTGCACTCTAAGTTTAGTCGGTGTATCACTTTAAAAACAATAAAATCGGCCAATTTGGATTAAGCACAGAAAAGCTAATTTGTGTTTTACTCATTAAACGTAATAAATTTAAAACTATAATTATAATTAGATAACATAATTTAGTTCACTTCTTCTTACTAAAAACATAGACAAAAAAAAATTGAAGTTATCCCGAACGAACGGAAAAGTCCGAAAAAATTAAAGAAATTATAGTGCTAAGGTTTGCGTGGACACGTGTGTATTTCACGTACTATTTTTAAGGTATGTGGTGAGTCTCAGATCTCAAACTACTCCAAGTTTCTAAGAAGTAAACTTTTATTGCATTAAACCAAAAATTTGAACGTAAAAATTTCGTAAAGAATATGAATTATTAGTTCTTTTTTTTTTTTGTTGTAGCTGCGATAATCTATTGTCAGATACGGTCTTGTTTTAGCCTTATCATTGTGTAATCTACTTTTGCTTTAAGCATAGCAAATTTATTTGCAATCTTTATCGGCAAAAAGCTCTTTAATGTATATTCGTACATCTTTGTGTCGTTATGGCGCTTGGTTTTTGCATCACTGCTGCCATATACCCCTACCACCGACGCATAATCGAGTTGCTGATGTGGCTATTACTAATGCCTCATGATGACTTGTGTATTTATTTATTTATTTTCTTTTTCTTCTTATTATTATTTTTGTTTTTTTTTATATACATATATAATATATAATAACACTTTTCGAAGAAAATGCCATAAATTTTCATATATCCTGCCAAAAGGCGAGACGGCGACAAGAAAGTTAAATCAACAAGGTAGCTGAGGCACAAAACGGATGTGACTCATTTGTGTGATGCGCGCGCGTGGCATTATAAGGATGAATAACCACAGTCGAGTAACGAATCACGTACGCAAAATATAGTGAAAAAAAAAAAACAAAAAAAAGGAAGAAATAATAAGCAAAATGTGTATGCAAAAAATAAAAAACGCAAGGAGGGATGAAAACGTGAAAGAAAATGGTTAAAGGATATTAGAAAATTCGTACCTATAAAGATTGTGGTCTCGAAACAAAGCATTGGCAAGCATGCTGAGTAATGACAAGGTGTATTGAGCAACGCGCCGTTTAACAGACATTTCTATATGTGTGTGTACATGTGCATGCTTATGGAGGAACGCGATATTTTGATGGGCCAATAAAATTTGTTTAACTCCGACGCAGATAAAAGACATTGGCAGCGTTAGTAGTTAGTCTCTGGCATATACTATATTTTACTCTTATATACGAACCTATACGAATCCTATAACTTTTTTTCGAAAGCTAATTCAAAAAAAAAAAAAAAAAAGGTAAAAAATTAATGTGTATTTCGTTTAATAAAAATATGAACAACTTGAAAATTTTTAAAATTTAAATTGCTTCTATGCATAAATGAAACTAGTCATTTATGACTCTGTTTCGAACTAGTATGTGTCTAGTACATTTTTGCCCAGAAACTGCCATCACCAGTCGCTTGAATGAAAAAGAGAGCCATCCGACTAGTTGGACCTGTTC
Source organism: Bactrocera latifrons (assembly GCF_001853355.1). Lineage (NCBI taxonomy): Eukaryota > Metazoa > Arthropoda > Insecta > Diptera > Tephritidae > Bactrocera > Bactrocera latifrons. Next base: position 7,877 of record NW_017537645.1, on the reverse strand, counting down.
TACATACTAGTTGTAAGTTTAACTAGTTTGCAACTAGTTGTTTACATTGTAAACCTCATACTTTATGTATATAATCTATCATTGTCAGTAAAATAAGTGCATGCTGCCACTGAATTACTTCAATTTATTTCCTTCACTTTTCATTACGGTGCTAAATTTTATGAAAATTTAAATGTTTCTTATTTGATAAAGTGGAAATAATATTTTCTGTGGCTTTAGGTCTATAAAGAGGATATTACTAAACGCAAGACGTGTTGGAATTTAGAGAAATGGCTGAGTACTTGCTGGCGCCAACAAACTGACTGCTGCCCATAAGAGTATTCGGTCATTCTTTGTTTTAGTACATTGGACTTGATTATTATGAAATTCACTGAAAGGCACTTCAGAAAGTTGTCATAAATGAAATTTCTTGAATATGATGAAATTCCAAGTGCATTGAATTGTTGTGCGCTATTTATAAACATATATTAAATAGTTGAAAAAAAATTTCACATGGTACTCGGAAAAAAATATAAATTGTAGATGGAAAAAACAAAACAAAAGTTGGTACGATGACTAGTGCCGAGTCGCAGTGGAGAGAAAGCAGACTGTTTACCCCGCAAAGTTAAAATTGATCACAACACTAGGCCGAAATCGTGAGTACGAAGAGCTTGACAAGCTGACCGTCAGGGGCTATGCCCGAAAATTCTACGGAAGACCTCCACTCCGTTGGAAAGACCAGGTGGAGAAGGATCAGGCTACTTGGAATCTCCAATTGTCTAGCGGTCTACGCCAATAATGAGGAAGATTAGATAGAAAAATTCATACCTCGCTTCCAATTACTTTTTCCGAACAAAATTCAAAGGCCTTCAAAACATTCACATTACGATTATTTTGTAAACCTAACCGCTTAAGAGATATTAATGGTTGAAGTTTCATTATTTAAGGTATATAAATTTTTTTTTAAATTTAATAAATCTATGAAAAAAGTAATTTTAAATAGCGAAATATAGTTTACCAACAAATTTTTATAACGAGATATTTTGTGCTTTTCGGAGCTTTATCATAGGTTGCATTTACACAGTCAGTTACCACAAACTACAGAGAAACTGTGAAACTTCGAAGATTTAAAATAAACTAATCTTTGTATTTAATACATATTTTGTTAGAAAGTAACAAAAGAATAATAAACTTTATCCAACTTGTCATTAGGAGCTACCTAATTTGCGAATATAGGAGGTCTTGAAGTTTTTTGCTACTTATTTATAAAGGGTCGGTCCATACTAATTTAACTATTGTAAAATTTAAATTTTACATTAATATATTTTAAGATGAAGAAATTAATAATTTTTATTTGGGTATTATGACACTTTAAAGGTACTATCTGACACCTTTGAAAAATGGACCCATATTTATCAGATGTGTAAGCCATCCACCTAATTTCTACCTTTTTCTATTTAAAGTAAAATAGTATACCGAGAATAATAAAATATATTCTTTCGTACTTGGATATACAATACTACACACAAAGGTCATAAAAAAACTAAAAATTAAATAGCAAATAAAGAAGGAAAATAAGAAAAAACGTTAACATCGGTTGCACCCACTTTATAATACCCTTCATAAGTACATAAGATTCTTTGCAAGAACTTTGATCGTTCTGTTTGTATGGCAACCATATGCTATAGTGATTTGATCTGAACAATTTTCTAGGAAATATCACTAGTGCCTTGGACAATGAACTGTGGCAAATTTGGTGAAGATATCTTGCCAAATGAAGAAGTTTTCTATACTAGAACTTTATTCCAATAAATGAGCAGCTTCTTGGTGAGAAAAGGACGAGTGAAAATTTTCAGTTTTATATTCCAAAAATTGAGTGACTAGTTCGTTGACAGATGGATAGACATGGCTAAATCGGCTCAACTCGTCTCGCTCATCATTTATATTATAAGCTGTTCCAACGTATAAGCGTATAAGAATATTAAATATACAGCATACGTGATAAAATTTTGCGATATTTTATTCGCAGATAACCAAAAAAAAAAAAAAAAACACCAACAACAAAATTGAGATAACAACTATACAGAGATTAGCAGAGAAAAGCAGTGACCATCGGGACAAACGAAATAAATCAAATGGAGTGTTGTTATTATCTTTGTTTGAAAAATGACATAAGTGAGAATTTATAAAAAAAAATGGTAAGAATCGTATTGTTTAATGCTATTTTATTTCCAGCGCTCTCAAATGTATACAACTTTGTCATGCGACGCACAAAGGCAGCTGGAAGTAAATGTAGTTGCCACTACACACAAATAAATAGCTATGTTCATATGTTTTAAGAAATATATATATTATATTATGAGTGTATATGTGAGTATGTAGTGACTCGTGTTTGGCTTGACTTTTGACTTCATTGCTTGTCAGAGCGAAATGTATGATTTTATTTATTTGTAAAAGATAAATTGCTTCACTTAAGTTACATTTCCGCCCTTAGTTGGCATATTTTAGTTGCGTAAATAAGTTTAAAAGATTTTTGGTTTTGTAGACTAGATAAAAAGCACATTTGTTTGAGAGCATAATGGTGAGACACTTGGGTTTATGTAATCAAAACTAATTGATTTGAAGATGGGAGGATTTTTGACAATTTGTCATTTTTGCAGCTTGTTAAGGGTACACTTTATATATGGAGGGAATTAATGTATTTTCGGTTGTAGACGCTACTTTATTATACACTTCTTATATTCTATCGGCTGGACTTCGGAGTGAAATGATTGGGCCATGTTTCAGCGATTGTTACATATCGATGCAAAACTCCGGTTAACTATGCTTAAACAAATCAAAACATTGTTCCGTGTCCCACTTTGCACAGAGCGTGTTGTACATGTTCAGTTGATATCTTTAGAGTGTCTGTTATCTCGAATATAAAAATTATTTTGTGGACTTTTTTGATATTTTCGTTGGTAACAACTTCTTTTGGGCGTTCACTGCGTTCACAGACTTATTTTCATTACCTTAAAACTTAGCATAAAAATCCTTGATGGTTGATTTTCCAGGGGCAGTGTTCAAAAACACGCTATCAAGCCAAGTTTTTACTTATATTGTATTATTTCGTTTCCAAAATATCCATTATATTAAAATAATAAAGCTTGCTTCACTTAAAAATAGTAAACAGACCCTCAGCTGTTAAATTGATATACGCGCCTGTTAAAGGACATATGTATATATGGAATTACGTTTAGTAGAGTCATCTATATGCGTGGCCGTTTACTTCTAATCTTTGGATATTTGAGTTAGTTCAGTTCGGTATATGAGTAGGTAAAAAGTCTTTTCGTATTTTGTCAATAGATGTCGTTGCAGTCATATATCTTCAGTGCTACCAATCACATTGTGTTATACCATACGGTGAGAAAGGTGATATTTTGAGGTGAGATTTTAAGCTTCATTTAACCAAAAGAAAATTAAAGTTGTTGAAAAAAAAATACAGCTGTTCAAAAATGAGTGAAAATAATGAAGAAATTCGCTATATTTTGAAATTTTTGTATAAAAAAGGAAAGAATGCCACGCAAGCCACTAATGAAATTTGTGAAATATACGGAGACGATGCTGTATCAGTTCGTGTAGCACAAAAATGGTTAGCTCGCTTCAGTTCTGGTAATTTCGATTTACATTCATGAAAGTTTTATACTGATGATGGATGAATAATGCCTCTAGCAGAATTATGTTCTTTTCTTATTAAAAAAAAAAAAAATTGAAGTTTGATTAGAATTACGAAAAGAATTTTTCAAATATCCATAGAAGAACTGTATGGGGGGTTGGGAACACAGTGTTTCGATGGAAGGTTCATCTATGCATATTAGTATATTCATCAATTTTCTTATATAAACCTCTAATTTTACAAGAATATCTCATCAATCTGCTGAAAATGCATAGAAAATTTAATTACACAGACTAGAAGTTGAACAGTTGTATTTATATATGATCTCTTCTTCTTGACTGTACTCATTTTGCCTGGCAACGAGTGAATTTTTCAGCCATTTTAATAGATTAACTAGAAACGCAGAGCATAAAATTATAATAAATGTAATAAAACTTAGGCAATGAATATTCGTAGTTCTGACAAGCTACATACAAGGTCACTTTTACAACCGCAACGTAATCAAATTTGATTTAATCCAATTGAAGCATTTGATTTTTCTGCGAAGCGTGCAGTTCTATATACAAAGATATGGAGATAAAGCACAAAAAAGTCAATGAAAAATATAACGAAATTAAACGCTTCAACATAGGGTAATGTATGCAAACTGCACTCGATTACACACAACAATAACAACAAACTGTATTAGCGGTAACTAGATAAGCGAGAGCAAATTAAATTTAAAGCATTCAGCGCTATTTAAATGGCTTTAGATGGGAAAAAAAATTCTTTATAAAAATGAATGTAGAAACTATAAAAAGCGCCATCACTCATCATTGCTAAGCTGTTTTTCTATTTATGCGCTTGTTTTTTGCATGTTCGGCGCACACTGGCTACTTCCCGGTACTCGCGCGCCACTCACTGCCTACTCTGTTTGCATGGATGTGAATAAAAGCCGCAATGATTTATCATTTTTGCTCATTTCATTGACGGCAGCAGTGGAAAAAAAGGAAAATAAAGTCGAAAACGCCCACTACATAAGCGTTGCGCACCCGCGCTCGCATCTGCTGCTTATCAAAGCAGTTATTATATTTGCCATGCCTACGGAAAATCATCAAGCGCCTGGCGTGTGCGTAGAGCATGCAAGCTGAATGTGCGGGTAAGCGCTTAGAATGTCGTCGGCGAAGCAGCGAATGTGGGTGGTAAAGCATAGAGCCTGTAGTGTTGACGTGAGCGCCCACATAAACACACCCACATAAAAATTTGCACACGCACACCCGCTCACATGCAAAGATGTACCGAAAACAAGTTGATGATTATGATAATGTTGACGCTTCAACTGGTATTCGACAATGCGCGTTGCTAACGGACCGTTGAAAGGCGTCGCGCAAGTGGGCGTTGGCGGTGCTGAGGGGATGGAACAGTGTCAGTTATTACTGACAATATTGCATTGCTGTCTGGTGTGTCACCATGGAAATACCCTAAGCATTCAGTGACGCGCATTATGAGGAACACTTCTAAATTACAAAAACAAAAATAAAAGAAATCCAACTAACGGCAGTTGAACAAAATCAAGCGCACACCAACAGAAATGTCGCAAATAAGCTTGTGTTTGTTTATATATGTGTTTGTGTGTGTGGGTGTGTTTTCGTTCTTGAGCGTTCTTGCCTCAAGTAAATCTCCTCATAATTGAGATGCTTAAGTCGTTAATCTCTAAAAGCGGAAATAAGATTGCAGGCTACAATTTCTATGACAAGAGGGGAAATCAACGCGCATGATGAATTGAAAATGGCAATGCCGCGGGCATTCGCATAAATATAAAGTATGTGCGGGAAATGTTGCAATATGCCATTCTTTCAAGTGAAGTGTCACTGACGCCTTGCGGGGAAATCTCCAGTTGGCAGTTATGCCGTCATTTAATTGTATGAAATCGCAATGAATTTTCATTTGCATTCTTTTGTTGACTAATTCTTTGCAATTATTTCTAAACAGTAGGTGAGAGATTTTTGCGAGAAAAGTAGGAAGAAGACTAGCTAGAAGTGGTTGATAATGAGTTTACATAGCCTTTTTTAAAGCGAGAGGTCTTCAAGGTTAATGTATGAAAATAATGCTGACACGGAAGAGATTAACATAAAACAAGTGAGAAAAGGCTAAGTTCGTCATCATTCTCATCGGACATTTTATACTCTCTCAACTTGTAAAAATCAAACTCTGCGAAACCTTAGTTCGATTACTTCACGATGTTGAGCCCGTTTACCTAAACTAGAGATAGCTAGTCAGCGATCTATGTAGAAGAAGATATTTACAAAAAACTTTATAAGGCAAAATATTATAATAATATAATAATAAGGGTGCCACGAAGACAGTTCCCTCGAGCAATCAGCTCGAGTCGATAAACCAGAAATTACTTGCATTATATGAGTATTGTAATTGAAGTAAATACATACGTTTTGAATTTCTGGTTAACGGTAAATTCAGGGTTTCTGTCGGTTTTTAAAAGAAAGTCAACCAATTATTATTAGGTTGGTTACAAGGATATTAAGAAGAAAAGTTCTCTTTCGACGAACAAAGACCAAACTATAGAAGCCAGTCATCATCGCAGTCCTCTTATATGATGTAGAGGCATGGGCGATGACAACATCTGATGAGTCGGCGTTACGAGTTTTCGAGAGAAAGATTTTGCGAAAGTTTTATGGTCCTTTGCGCATTGGCAATGGCAAATACCGCACTCGATGAAATGATGATCCGTACGAGATATATGACGATATGGACATAGTTCAGCGAATTAAGAGAAAGCGGCTACTAGACCAGCTGGATAGGTCATGTCGTCCGAGTAGATGAAAACACTCCAGCTATGAGAGTATTCGACCCAGAAGCAGGGGAAAACCTCTACTCCGTTGGAAAGATCCAAGTGGAGAAGGAACTGGCTGAACCTAGAATCTTCAATAGGCACTAAACAGTGGAAAAGAAGAACTACGGGTTCGCTTTTGTAAACTCGACTATAACCGCGTATGCGCAAGCGGTGTCTATGGCAATAAAGATGAGGAAGGAGCGGCAATCTTCTTCTTCTTCTTGATTGGCGTAGTCACCGCTTACGCGATTATAGCCGAGTTAACAACCGCGCGCCAGTCGTTTCTTCTTTTCGCTACGTGGCTGTGAAATCAATAATCTCAAATTATTTTGGAAGTTTGCAAATATATAGGACATGGAGCATCTAAATATTGGATCCTGAAGCAGGCCTCAGTTGATAAGGTAGTATTGAAAATTCATATGCCTACCTGTGGCATTCTTTTTAACTTTGGATTACTATAGTTTCACATGGTGTCGAAAATGCCGAGGTTCTGGAGAGATAGAGATATGATTTCAGGCGATTATGCTATGAGGGAAATAAAGGCTTGTTAAAGTGCACTATTGAATGGAAATCTAATTGAAGCGGAGTCTTGTTCGGTAACGTACATATATCTGGCGGTTCTTGCAAACGCCTCTGATATTCGGTTTGTTAGAATTGCAGGGCTTGTGACGTTTTGAAATCTTATTACTCTTATTATTAAATATACAAACACCTTTGGAGGATAGTGAGATTATATATAATAACATGAGATCTAAGTATTTACATTTTTGGCGTAGTTCTGTAGATTTCAGGACTTGTCAAGCGTTTTCCGAAGAGTTTCGTTCTTAGAAAAAATTTTCGGATTAAGAAAAGTTAAAAATTATTGCTTCCTTCATGAAGAAATTTTGACAACTTTACACCTAACCAGTTTACCGTTATATGCTGAAATCGCTGTTATAATAAGGGTTGTTTGTAGAAATACTCCTTAATTTTGTTTAACTTTCTAAAGCGTAAAAATACAGTTAAAACAAGCCGAAAATTATGCGATGCATACGGAGAAGATGTGTTGAACTATGTCAATGCCAAAATTGCTTCGAAAAATAAAAATTTCGTTCCGGCACTTTCGATCTTGAAAAGTTATGTTGTCTGTTTGTTGGAACTTCAAGGGATCGTTTGTTTTGAGCTTTTAGTCGACAATACCTAATTCTGAAGTGTATTGTGATCAGCTGGTCAAATTGAGTGATGCACTCACCGTTCCCACGACAGTCGGGTCTACGAAAACCGGAACGGATCCGGATTTTTATCCGGCCAAGGACTGTCAACTCGGCAGAATTCTGCCGTTACAACAACAACAACAGTGATGCACTCAAACAGTAGAGGCCATACCTGATCAATAGAAAAGTTGAAGTGCACCACCAGGATACGTGTTCGACT
>NW_017537644.1:64201-67507 GCF_001853355.1 Bactrocera latifrons | reverse complement strand
GCAACTAGAAACGTACTATTTGATGACCAACCAATTTCAAATACGCTCAAGGTTTTTTCTGAAGAAAACATCCACAAGGGAGCCGAATTTTTGTACAAAACTGGCCTTAGAAAGTTAATTTAATTCCCTAATTGTAATTTATCTTAGATCCAAATAACTTCTTTACTAACATCAATTATTTTAATAATTGTACTGACAGAAATATTGATCTCATATTTACCTTTTACTGGCTAATAATTAATATTCTAAGACAATATAGTTTTATTAGAGCAGTAAGCCGTAAGCCCTGGCAGCTAGTGCTTCTTACTCCGTAAGATAATAATTGTATTATTATTTTTCATTTAATAAATAAATAAATATATAGCCGTACTAGTTTTGCGGTGATATCAAATTCAGACAAAGCGGCATTAAGACAACTATTTTTCGTTCAGTCAAAATAAGCTTTGATATCAACGAAGAGGTGGTGTGTGCCGATTCTCTTTTAAGGCCACTTTTAAGGTCCAATCAGTCTTTTGACGCTCACCTCTGGGAGTTCTACAAGAGTATGATCCGGTCTTAAAACCTTCTGCTAGTCGCCGTATATTTTCGAGCATTACCCCTGTCGGCCAGTTTGTTAAGTTCTTCGTACTCACGGATTTCGGTATCCTTCTTTTTTGATCCGCAAATGCGTTTCGCTTCCCTTGTTAAATCTGGGTATATATCCCATCTCGTACGTGTGTGGTTCATTGCGAGATAGACAGTCTGTTTTCTCTTTACTCCGACACGGCACTCATCATCGTAGCGGCAGTTCTCTTGACTTTTCCGAAAACCGGTGGAAATGCCGTCCCACCAATCCCTTATATGGAGTTGGTTATTCTTGTTCTAAATAAAATGATATTCGAATCATTTTCAACTTAAAGGAGTAAATATGAATAATAATATTTTATATAAATATAAAAACTTAAAAAAAGTCAATTTTTATTCAAATAATTTATGTACTATAACATTTAATATTGCAAGATGTTATTAAATATTTTTGAGTATCTTTGTTATTCTTACTCTCTATGTTCTAAAATATTCAACCTTTAAACGAGTTTCACAATTAAAATAATTGCTGAATTACGTAGCACCGAATTGTTACGAATAAGAAAACAAAGCGCTCCATCTGAGCCCAACCGGCACCTTCCGTCTTTCCCCGCCTGCAAAAGTCGGATGGGGCGACAAAAGAGTCCATATGTAAACCGTCACTTATGCAGCGATTCAAGATTACACACACAAAAACTATTTAGGCTGAACCCACCCAGGATTAGTCAAAAACGTCTTTGACTAATAAGACATTATTGTAGAAATATATAAGTAACAGAAGAATCAACAGCTGAGATCTTCTTCTTATTCTTGATTGGCGTAGTCACCGCATACGCGATTATAGCCGAGTTAACAACCGCGCGCCAGTCGTTTCTTCTTTTCGCTACGTGGCGCCAATTAGATATTCCAAGTGAAGACAGGTTCTTCCCCACTTGGTCCTTCCAACGGAGTGGAGTTCTTCCTCTTCCTCTGCTTCCCCCGGCGGGTACTGCGTCGAATACTTTCACAGCTGGAGTGTTTTCGTCCATCCGAACAACATGATCTAGCCAGCAAAGCCGCAGTCTTTTAATTCGCTGAACTATGTCAATGTCGTCGTATATCTCGTATAGCTCATCGTTCCATCGTTCCATCGGATGCCAACGCGCAAAGGACCATAAATCTTTCGCAGAACTTTTCTCTCGAAAACTCGCAACGCCGACTCATCCTTTGTTGACATCGTCCAAGCCTCTGCACCATAAAGCAGGACGGGAATTATGAGTGACTTATAGAGTTTGGTTTTTGTTTGTCGAGAGAGGACTTTGCTTCTCAATTGCMTACTCAGTCCGAAGTAGCACCTGTTGGCAAGAGTTATCCTGCRTTGGATTTCTAGGCTGACATTGTTGGTGGTGTTTACGCTGGTTCCAAGATAGACGAAATTATCTAAAACTTCAAAGCTATGACTGTCAACAGTGACGTGTGTGCCAAGTCGCCAGTGCGATGACTGTTTGTTTGGTGCTGGTCAACGTCAGCTTACACAGCCGCATAAGTTTTGCGGGGATACCAAATTCAAACATCGCGGCATAAAGGCAGCTCCTTTTCGTGCTGTCGAAAGCAGCTTTGAAATCGACGAAGAGGTGGTGAATGGCGATTCTCCTTTCCCGGGTGTTTTCCAAGATTTGGCGCATGGTGAATATCTGGTCGGTTGTTGATTTTCCAAGTCTGAAGCCACACTGATAAGGTGCAATCAGTTTGTTGACGGTTTGCTTTAATCTTTCACACAATGTGCTCGATAAAACCCAGGCTTGCATCGATTGGGGAATAGTGTTCGCCTTCTCCAGGCGTTGTGCGTTCACTGCCATTCAGCAGGTTGGTGAAGTGTTCCCTCCATAATTTAAGTATGCTCTGGGCATCGGTGACTAGATCACCTTTCGGGGTTATACAAGAGTGTGCTCTGGTCTTGAAACCTCCTGTAAGCCGCCGCAATTTTTCGTAGAATTTTCGAACATTACCCCTGTCGGCCAGCTTATCAAGCTCTTCGTACTCACGCATTTCGGAGTATTTCTTTTTCTGTCTGCAAATGCGTATCACTTCCCTCTTCAACTGTCGGTATCTATCCCATCCTGCTCATGTTGTGGTCGATCGTAACGTTGCGAGGTAGACAGCCTCTCTTCTCTCCGCTGTGACACGGCATTCCTCGTCGTACCTGTTGCTCTTTTTCGCTTTCCGAAAACCAATGGTTTTGGTTGTAGCTGTACATAAGGAGTTTGAAATGCCGTCTCACAGTTCCCTTATACCGAGTTGTTGACGAGTGCTCTCAAAGAGCAGGAGTGCAAGCCGAGTGGAAAATCGTTCGGCTGTCTGCTGTGATTGCAGCTTCTCGACGTCGAACCTTCCTTGTGTTTGTTGGCGTGCGTGTTTTGCTGCACAGAGGCGCGTGCGAATCTTMGCTGCAACAAGATAGTGGTCCGAGTCGATGTTAGGACCTCGGAGCCCACGCACATCTAAAACACTGGAGACGTGTCTTCTATCTATCACAACATGATCGATCTGGTTGGTGGTTTTGCGGTCCGGAGATAGGTATTTCAGGTAGCTTGATGTATGCTCTTATGCTGGAATCTAGTACTACAGATAACCATATTTCGGGCCCCGGCGAAGTCGATCAGCATCAACCCATTTGGGGATGTTTYCTCGTGGAGGCTGAATTTACCGTTGTGCCAAAGATACCTTCTTTGCCCACCCTGGCGTTAAAGTCGCCAAGCAAGA
>NW_017537644.1:58976-64126 GCF_001853355.1 Bactrocera latifrons | reverse complement strand
GTCACATCGTCCTTCTCTTCCGTCGGGGCGTGGGCGCAAATCAGCGATATGTTGAAGAACCTCGCTTTGATGCGGATTGTGGCTAGACGTTCATTCAACGGGGTGAATGATAGTACTCGACGACGGAGTCTCTCTCCCACCACGAATCCCACACCAAACTTGCGCTCCTTAATATGGCCACTGTAGTAAATGCCACAAGGACCTACTCGTCTCGAAGCACACGAATATTTTCAACTATTAAGTTTTGTGAACGAAATGAAAGAAATAAAAAAAATTGGTGGGTGCATCCGTACATCCAGAATGTTTAAACATAATATTAACTATCGCAAACGTATAACTCACGCAAAAATATTAGTTATAACATTTTGCCAATTAAAAACCACAGTGCCGCTATAACCAACGAAATTTGTTCTTCTGTCTTGTCTTGTCTGCTTCATTCGGTGTGTGTTGCGTTGTAGCTCAGGAAGAGAACTTAAAACATAGAGAAGGTGCAAATTTAATTCTGTATGATGTTCGATTGGACGGCTAACAGAACTTATAACATTGTGATAGGGAATTCACCATTCTCGCTGAATTCATGCGAGAATGAATGAAGAGAAATGCTTTGAAAAAAAATATACAAAGTAAATAAGCATTCTCTGCGACACATATGCGTGATAATCTTGTATCATATGAACCATTTTTTCAGAAAAATGTTAATTTTTTTACAAAATTGGAAAAAATTAGGTAAAAATAATTTTATTTTTATTTCTCTTTAATTTTATTTTTTTAGTTTTTAAATAAATGAATAATTCAAATAAATTTTATTTATTTCCACTCTTACAAAGTGATGGTGCGCCAAATGAACTTCATTTCTTCAAAGAAAATTGATGACCTTCATGAAATATACATATTCGCATTATTTGGTTATCATTACCATATTTGTAGTAGTAGAATTTTTATGGCATACATATGTATACATATATTATTTCTTTGGCACATTTGTCTGTATATTTACGGAAGCAAATGCGAGCCACATACATTCCTAATAACAAGTGCCGCACGCATCTTACGCATTTCCGTTGTCACGGTCAACCAATGGCCGAAGCTCTCGTATTGTCAAAGAGTCATCACAACGTTGTGTTGTTGGTAGAAATTCCAAGCTGTGCCGAAAGAAGCTAACAAACGATCGCCGATTGTGACCGCTTTAACAGTTACTGCTGTTACCGTGCCGCAGTAACAGTTTCGCCTACAAACTAGCGTAAATATGTATACAGCTTGCTTCGTACCGACGCTGATTTTTGCGAGCCACGGAAAAATATTTTAGAACTGACAAATATTGTAAATCGACAACAGCTATATTGCCACTTTTCTCACTTATTTCTTAGAACAAACACCAGAAGATGTTCAATTTATGATTTTTTGCTTTTGCCATCGTCGCGAAAAGGAGGCAAGGCATGCTCGGGTAATGTTACGGCGTTTGTTTTTATGAATGAATCGAGGTCGCTTGTGGAATTTGCGCCTGCGTTAATGAATGAAATCGTTTTTGTTGTAAAATTTACTACATTTGAGCTTCGCCAATTCGGCTGCCATATGGGCTTGTGATGCTTCTGCTATTTAGACAATTGTTGTTTTTGTAGAACAATGCTTACATTGTTTATTGGTGACATATTCAAATGTGTACGCATATGTATGTTTGTATGCTTGTGCATTATTTGTTCGGAAGTGTATACAAATATTTGTACATATAAGTATATATGAATGTATGAGCATGCAGATAAAAACATGAAGCGTATACATGCAATCATATGAGCAGATAATAAGATTAATATGATAGACGATGTATTTATATAATGAAAACGCAAAAGCATACATACATACATATTTGCGTACATTGCAATCCCCAAGTTGAAAGAAAAATTCAAGCATGAAAATATCATAATGCAATGCAAAGAACTTATTTTTCTTCAATATTCCCTGATTGCGCATACATGCTATGGCATCATTAGTCGTACATATGTATATTATTTTTCTTCATATTCACTGGTTGAATATGTGAGAGAACTGTTAAATATGTTAACATTTCAAATCGTGAATTCTGTGGTTGTGCGGCGAATTCCCTATCACAATCCTATAAAATGTTCGACATCGAACCTGCTCCTTCTCTATGCTTATACATTCTCTGTTTGATGTGCGTTGATTGTATGGAAATACATAAGAATTTCGACCAGAGAACATAAAGCATAGAGAAGGTGTACGTTCGATGTCGAACATTTGTTAGATTTATAGTAATTAATTTACCTCACAGCCACAGAAGTCACTCTGTAAAAAGTTAACATTTAGGTAGTTCACAAGGTGTCATACAATCGTAAATCGTATATGAAAATCTTAAATAAGAATTAGACTTGTGAGCATCCCCGTGAGTTGTAAATAACATAACTAAAATTTTAACAACTAAAATGCCGCGCGCAAGTGAAAAAGACAAAATTGTAGCAATTTTGTGCCTAAATCATATGATTAATTTACTGGATATGAATTCGAGTATGGGTTGCATTTTTTACGGCATTTATTTACATTACACACCTTTACCATTTTCCAGGCGACGAAGAAGATGAAGCGATTGAAAATTTTAATTCATACATGCTTTGTGTGCCAAAATCATGCGAATGAGAGCAAACGGTGCTCAGAAAGTTCGATGATAACAGGTTCAATCAAATGGTTAGGGTCCGTCCCGAGGACTTTTGTTATATTTTAAACTTAATAAAGCATGACGAAGTTTTTAACACAGCTCCCAATAGAATTGCAGCTTAAAAGTGTCCTTTACCGTTTAGGATCATCCGGTGAAGGACAATCTGTGCGGAAAGTAGCTTCCCTTTTTGGTGTTGGTGATGGGGGCACTATTTACAATCTAACCAGGAGGATATTTAAAGCCATTTTAAAATTGAAGTCTAAATTCCTATTTTGACCCCATGAAAGATTAAGGCAGCAAATTAAGTCCTCAACCAGTACAGAAGTGCCGGGATGCGTTGGATATGTAGACGGTTCTGAGGATAAACTATCTGAAGTTCCTGTTAATGAGCATACGATGTACTATTCTCGCAAACGGCAATATGCGGTCAATCTTCAAGCTATATGTGATTATAAATTGAGAATAAGGCAGTTAATAGTTGGTTATCCGGGTAGTGTACATGATGCTAAAATATTTTCGAACTGTTTACTCTTCAAACATCCGGAGCGTTTCTTGTCAACCTCGCAGTGGATAGCTGGGGATAGTGCCTATCCACTGAAGCCCTTTTTAATTACGCCATTCAGACAAAATAGCAGCGAGTACGCAGAAGAAGAAAGGCACAGTTTCAACAAATATTTCTCAAAATACCGTGTACGAGTCGAGAACTGCTTTGGTCTTTTGAAAGAAAAATTCGGTAGCCTCAAGGAACTTTATTTCAGAATGCATTCGAGATCAAATAAGAATCAATGCAACGACTGGATTACTGTGTGCTGCATTCTTCACAACATTCTTATTAAATCACATTGAAGATGAAGACGGAAATGAAGATCAGGTCCTCAGTTCGACTTACCATTAGAATGTAACACCAAAGATTCTCTTTTAAATTTCATACAAAATGAAACAGCTTAGTTTGTATATCTAGCTAATGTTTTGTTTCAACATTCCTCTTTTATATGTTTAGGCACTCGGAGCTTTTTTGTTTATGTAATAGTAGAGTACTCGACATAGAACAGTGTGAGATTTCGACAATCTTGGTGGAAAAATTATTTCTTTAAAATTTTGGTCATTATATGGATTATTTATAAATGAAAAACATACATTTTTCTTTTAAATATACTTTAGAAGAAAAACTTATGCTTAAGGTACAACAGTTTAATTAAAAATATACCAAGAAAATTTACTTGAACTCCAAGGAAAACATTCCAAATTATAGATAATACATATATGTACATACATATATATACACATAAGTATATTTCCTCGAATATACATATATAGGAGTATTTTTTAATAGGATCATTAAAAAAATACATACATACTCTCTCAAAACAATTAACCCTTTATTACTCAACGTCATCATTTAATACAATGACTGGCTTTTTACATAGCTTTCATTAAACAAACACGTATATTTTGGTTTTTCAATGTTTTATTCTTAAAAGATATTATCCTATTTTAAGGGTTTGTAACATATATGTCACATTGTGTTAATATGTCTGAAATTTATGTTTAAGTAGTATGAAATAGTTTGAAGCAATTATTATTTTTATTGTAGCATAAAGCTACCCCACATTTAATACAAACAGTTTGTGATACCCCATTGCCTCCTGGTAGCTTACATCGTATCCGTTTTTCTGGCTATTCTGGCCAATGTCTAATTTGATCCTGTGTTATAGGCATCGGTGGAACATATTGTGTTGGTCCCTTATGTTTTTTTGCTTGAATTTCTTCCTCAATACCTCGTCTTTTTATAACGGACTTTGTTCCTATTTTACATAACACTGTAGCAACCTCTTGAAAATGGGCTGAGGACAAATGTTGTCCTTCAATGTTATTTACCTTGCGCACTCTCCTATATAGCAGCCACGCATTAGACATGGCTAGGTCTAAAAAGTGGTAAAACAGTCGAATTTGCCAACGCTTACTTCGCAATAATATTTTATATCTGCCCATTATGCTGTCGATCAAATCAACTCCATCCATGTGGCGATTGTACTCACAAACTATTTGCGGTCGTTCTATCTGTATATACTTTTTATTTTTTTTATCAAAGCGTTTTACATTGGATTTGGGTTGCTCCTCAACAAAATTAGAAGCCAGAGTGACAATCTTATTATCCTTCCAAGCCACAGTGGATATATCTACTCCTTCAATGTTACCGACGAACTCTTCTGAGTATCCTCTTTCCTTCTTCAATAACGCTTTCTCTCCTTGGTGTTTACAATCAGGTATTCTGTTTCGTCGAATTGTTCCGAGACTATGTATTCCCCTTTTGGAAAAAAAATTCTATAAGGCGTAATGAAGTGAAATAATTGTCAAAATAGATTCTATACTGCATTTGATTTGGAACAATCCGGCACAATCTCATGACAACGTTGGACGCAGCTCCTAAATCTGGTTCACTTGGTCCCACAATATTTTCTGCGCCTGTCTCAACCTCAAA
>NW_017537644.1:46131-58446 GCF_001853355.1 Bactrocera latifrons | reverse complement strand
ATTGCTATCTAGAGTCTCGTCTCCTGTAAAACGAAGTTGATGTTCGTTCAAAGATAGGTTTTTTTTCTTCCATAGCACACTAATTTTAGATTTTTTTCTATTTCCTGATGATCCTGGTGCACTCTACACATTACTTTCACTGATGGCCATGGGCAAAATCGGCAAACATTCGTTATCTTCTATTATGTTTTCAAAACACAAATCATCCAAATCAGTTGGGTCAAAGTCTGGATCTGCAATGCTATCGTCATCAAAATCAAGTCCATCAACGCTTTCTTCGTAATCCATAAGAATATTTTCGATTTCATCCTCTGTCAGTTTTATATTAGTCATACTAAAAAAATACACTTTATAACACAATGTTGCAGATATGTCACAAAGCATTATTACCTGCACATAGCAAAAAAATAAATATTGTAGCTGTTTAATAATTATAATTCAAAACAATGAACTCGCCTTTCGAACTCCACAAAAAAAAACGTTAACTTACACTTTTTAAATTTTTTTTTTGAGTTATTGAAAAATTACACAATAGAGGCTTGACACGATCAGCACAACTTTGAATCAAACATTTTAAACAGCTGATCAAAACACGTGGGATAGCAAGTGGTACAATAAGTGTTCAAACCGGTTTGTACCAATGTTGTAACATTAATATAAATATGGTTTCTATGTTCATACCAACAATTGTGAGCATAAAACCGGTTTGTTACAGATATGTTACAAGATGCTATAAAGGGTTAAATGATTTGCGTTTAAWCATATTGCACTACATAGCTACATTTATTCACTGTTACATTTTCAAGTATACGTGTATATTTGGCGTTAATTGTACGTACATACATACGTACAAATGTACATATAAAATTATACCATTAAAAAAAATTTAAATTAAACCATCGTATAAAACGATGTGTGAGTCCATCTCATTGGAAACAAAAGTAAAAAATAGAAAAATTGGTCTTTTCGTATACTAAGTAAGTTTTAAAAATTTATTTGTACTTCAGCTTTAGCTCCTCCATGGCGATTCGCTCTTTCATCTGTAGCTCTAGTTGTTTGAAGTCTTTTAGCGCTAATATTTCAATTTCTTTGAGCTCCACTTCTTTAGCTTTTAACTGCAACTCTTTTTCTTTTTGCTCGAACTCTCTTTCCCTTGCAGTCAATTCTGCCTCTAACTTTTGCTTTCGCAATGTTATTATTTCGCCATGGATTTGCATAATATCGGAAGCCGCTGTTCTGGAGTATATTCTTCTTTGCCTTGGAGTGGTAACTGTTTCATTTACAATAGGAATTTCAATTTGCACAGGACTTAATACGTCAATGGTAGTATCAGCACTTTCCATTATTTCTTCAACTACAGCACAAGTGTTTAGCCGGGCACCGCAAATATCGTCAAATTCGTAGAAATGGTGAAAATTTTTGAGCAAAACGCCTATATAAAGTTCATTATTATGTATTAACAGTGATATTCAATTGAAGACACAAACTCACTTTTTATAGTATCCCTATCCATGCAAGCAGCGCCAGTATTTCCTTCCCATTCCTTCTTTTTATTATATGCAGATCCCATATTTCTTACTTTTGAGCGCGCTGATTTCCACTCGACCAGTATTTCTTTTTCATTCGCGAAGCCGTGCCGATGGTTTCTGTAAATAACTAAGTAATTAATAGTTTCCATTTACCCTAAAAAATAACATCAAACCTCAAAATCGAGATTCTCTAGAAGGAATTCAATCAATGCTTTTTCCTCGGCAACTTCCCAACGCTTTAGGGGGTTGTAGCGCTTGCCTTTTGGTAAAAACTAAAAGAAAGTATTCACGAACGTTTAAATTAAAAAATAATTCAGCATTTTCTATTATATTTACCTCAACTTCACCGTTCGTGCTCATTTTATCCATTTACTTATTCGTTTAACGAATTTGCGGCCAATTTATTTTAACTAAATGCAAACAATAAAAAGAAGAAACATGAACAAACACAGCTGATTCTAAGTTGCACTGAATAAATACAGTACGCAGAGTTGTATCGCCAAATTTATATCTTTGCATTTAAAACAGCAACAACGGCTCTACAACAGTTGTACAAAACTATGACTTACGACTATATGACAATATGCGACACCTTGTGAACTACCTAATTGTTTTCATTTCGCTCACATAATAAAACAGAGAAAATTAAGAGAAATATATAATATGTACGCATGCCCATGAGTACACTCCCAACGAAGAATTTTGTTTTCTTTTGCTTTTCGTTTATATTTTATTCTATTTTGAACAGCGAAATTATGTTCTTTGTCTCACATGCCCAAGAGAATATTGAAGAAAAATAATTTCTTTGATATTCCACAGGAAATATGTTCCATTTTGTATGGAAATATGTATGTAGAACTTTTTTTAATTTTTAATTTATTATTTTTCAACCTATTTTGAATTAATTTGATCTTATTTTATAATAAGTCATTTTAAATAAATAAAAGATTTACCTAAATATTATGATGATATATTCATGATTTATGTCAGCTTTCAACCAGGCATTTCCTTTCATACGCAATGTACGAATATCAGGAATTTCGTTTTGCCGTCGGTATTTCTACGTTGACATGCAAAAGTGATTATTTATTTCATTGTTTCGTTTTGACCCAAGTGTCAAATTGCGGCAAAATCAAATAAATATTTACATTTTAAGTAAAAATCTTCTTCTTAAATTTTCTTTGTATATATCATATGTAAATAAGTATTGAGCTTTACTCTCAAATTAAAGTAACCATCCTTCTTTCTCCTACTAATATATTGGGCAAATTGATAAGTGTCGATAATTGCGCCAAAATCAAATATATGATGTATTCATAAGTAAATATGTTTTCAACTTTACATAAAATTGAAGTGTCAATAATTGCGCCAATTTTTATAAAATTGGTGATTTTGTGCGGTACGGACGTAATTTTAAAAAGTGTAAAAAGCCGAAAATACGAAAGTGTCGCGTGCGCGGGTGTGAGAGTACCAGCGGTGGGGTACTCCGGTTGTTTAGTTTCCCAAATGAATGGGAGCTGGCTGAAAAGTGGAAGGAGAATCTAGAAATTTCTCTCACTGACCACTTTGCAGCCAAGAACTCATTCGTTTGTGAGAAACATTTTTTAAAAGAGGCAATTGGCCCAAAAATCCTCAAAAGGAATGCTGTCCCAACGTTGGATCTAGGTATGTGCAATTCTTTTATTTAAGTGCAATATTTGTTGTGGGTGCCCTTACAAGTGCGTGAGTGTGATTTTTGCGGGTGCGCATACAAGTGCGTGTATGTGCTACGATCTTTTGGTGCAAATACCAGTGCGTGTGTGTGTTGCGATCTTTTGGATGAGTATGGATGATCATACCATGCCGAACTTGCGTAACAGTACACCTACGTACTAAACACTAACTCTGACTGCATTTCACTGATCCTACGGGACTGCCGTTAAGCATTTCTTCGTTGTACCCGGCTCAGCCAAAATTGGCTCTTCGTGGGCACCTTTCTGGACTACTCTTATCTAACTCTTCTGTTATCGCTACTTCGTTGCCTTTCCTTTTTCCTCAGTTCTTGCAGGGACAATTCTTCACTTTACTCCACACGATTTTACTTTTTATCATGTGGTGCACGATATTTTCAGGAGTCACACGTTCGTTGATAATGATTTCTATGTCTTTTCTTTCTGCTTCGAATTTCGGGCAGTAAACGAAAATATGCTGTGCGTTTTTGCTGCTTCGTATTTACACAGGTACTCACGAAAGCATCCGTGTCCGGTCAGGAATTGCGTCAGGTAGTAATCAGAATCGCTATTCTTTCTCTCCATTCATGTTTTCACATTTCTGATTAGCTTATACGTCCACCTTCCATTTTCCGCTATGTCCCAGCGCCACTGCCACTCACATAAACTTTCCTCCCTTTCTTTATTTTACTCCGCTGTGGTCAGACGCCTCCTAACGCTTCTTGATTTTTCGTAAACTCTTTTGAGCTCTAACGCCATTATATCCGGTGGTATGACCCCGCCGGGGTCATGGCTGCCTCGTGTGACACCGTGCGGAATCCACATATAACTCTTATTGCATTTAATCGAGTCAGAGATCTTGCTTTCTTCACGTATGTCTTATTACGCATTGCTGGTCCTCATATTGGCGCCGCATACATTAGCACTGATTGACTCACGTTAGCCAAGAGTGCTTGCTTGCCCTGGCTTTTTCCTCCAATATTAGCCATCATCGTTATTCGCGTCGCTTTTGTACATGCTTTTTCAATGTGCGTTTAATAATTAAGCCGCGTGTCTATTACTACGCCTAGATATTTTAATGACTGCTGAGTCGTTATGCTATGGTCATCAATATTGAAAGTAGCATTTTATACTTTTTTCTGCTGGTAATTAGCACTGCTTCCATTTTCTGGACTGCTAGTTGGAGCTTTTTTGCCGTGAGCCAGCTCTTTACTCTTAAAGCGGTGTCTTCACATAAGCTTTCTACATGACTGATCTCTTTCCCTACCACCGGTACCGCATCATGTCATCGGCGTACCCGATAATTTGGACCCGTCTTTCTAATGGTAGTCAAAGTACTCCGTCATATAACACGTCCAGCAATGGACCTAGCACTGAGCCTTGTGGTACCCCTCCCGTCACCCTGTACTGTTTTGGTCCCTCATCGGTATCATAGAATAGCAGCCTATTCGACAAGCATTTGGAAATAATTTTCAACAGATACTTCGGTGTTTTTTTGCATTCAAGAGCGCTCATTATGTATGGCCAATACGCAGAATTGAATACATTTTTAATATCAAGCGTTCCGACTGCGCAGTATTCTTTCGTACCATGCATCCACCTCGTTCCTTCGATGGCCTTGCTTGCCACATTTGTCACTTTTGTGATAGCATCGATGGTTGACCTGTGCTTACGAAAACCAAATTGGTTTTCGGCGAGTCTTGGATATTCTTGCTCCAAATGCTTCTCCAGACGTACGCATATTATTCTCTCCGAAATTTTTCCGAGCGTGTCAAGCATGCAGAGAGGGCGGTACGAGCTTGGTTCTCCAGCCGGTTTATTCGGTTTTTGCTAAAGTACTAAGCGCAGTTTCTTTCATATTTTTGGAAAGACCCCTTCTTGCAGACAGCGGGTAAAGAGCTGTGAAAAGTGGCACGCTTTGTGTGTTATAGCCGTTTTTAGGGCATTTTTAGGATTCCATCTGGACCCGGAGTTTTGGTATTTCCAAACCTTTTGGCTGCATCTATCACTTCATCGTCGGTGACCGATGGTACGTCTATTACCGTAGATGTATTTGATAATACAGGTCCTACGTTCCTCTGCGTAAGGGAAAGGTTTTCCACGATGGTTTTCAATAGGGTAGGACATTTTGGTGCTCTCCCTTTGCTTCCTTTGAGTTTTGTCATCACTATTTTGTACGCATCGCCCCATGGATTCTCATCGGCATTTTCGCAGAGCTCTTTGAAATAAGAGAGTTTGCTTCTTTTGATTGCTTTCTTGAGCTCACGGCGTTTCCTTTTAAAGCTTTCGCGCAGTTTTCGTATTCTGGTAATCTTCGTCTTCTCTAGCAGGAACGTCTGGCTTTGTTGCAATCAGTTCTCAGGCTGTCGATTGCACTATTCTACTAGTATGTAGGCTGTCTGTAAGAGTTAACGCCTTGTGTTTTCCTGCACATTGCAGCGTCACATGCTTTGCTGACATGCCTCACCAGCATCTCCGCCTGTCGCTCGGTATTTTCTACATTTTCGATGTTGTCATCAAGCTTATGCCGAAAGAGATTTTCGTCGAGCGTTTCTACTTTCCATCCTTTTGTCTGAACCATCCTTATGTGCGTGTATATTCCACTCCTGGATTTTCCGATCTCCATTATGATAGCATAGGTGGTCCATTATGATAGCTAGGTGGGTCAGACACTTCCCAGCCTGATGATCATACTAACGGGGTACTAACATATGTGATGTCAACCACGGATCCACGGCCACTTTTTTCGAAAGTGTTCCTATTTCCAGTATTCAATAGCACCACTTCAAGCGATGAAAAGGCCTTGAGAAGAGCGTCTCCTCTCGTTTGTTCGTAATAACACTTCCCCAGTCCACAGCCCATGCGTTAAAATCGCCTGCTACCACGTTATTCGTATTTGTTATGATTTCCTGTACCAGATCGGTGGTATATAGCAGCTATAAAAGCTGATTCCATAGATCCTGGCTCCTGTGAAGTAGGGCTTCCTAATAGTGGCTTTTCCTGGAAAACTTTGCCTCCACATGCCCATATGGCAGCTTTGCTGGTGGTGTCTGAAGCCCATGTGGCGTTGTCTATGGTTTTGTACTGTTTGCACAGTATTGCTACGTCCACCACGTAACTTTCATTTGCTGTATTTTTTATATGCTTTCTGATATAGAGGGCATCTTTWACTACCTATTTGGTGGTTTGAGTTTTACCTTCCCCTGCTCTTGCTCTTGCAAGCTCCACAAGAGGGAGCCTTGTCGCACGTCTCTGTGAAGTGTCCTTTTTCGTCACATCTCAGACAGCACTTTCTTTTACATACTGCTGCCAAATGCCMATATTCCAGGTACCTGAAATACCTTTCTACATCAGGTTTCTCTCTTAACCTGCAGACTACCCAGTGTATCCTATTTTTTTCCTCATCTAGCAGTATCCTTGCTTCCAGCGCAGGGAAGCTTACTACCGCTACTTGTGTAACCGCATATGCCACCCTAAGGTATTTTATCGCACTCACATCAAAATTATTTAGTTTTTTCAGAAATGTCCGTTTGGGTTGTGATTTCGTCCAGGTCCCGAATTTCTACTATGACTTCGTGGGTAAGCGCTTTGATTTGTGCCTGGTCTCCTAACAGTTTGCTTATTTCGCCCTTTAGTTCGCTCGTACTTTCCATTTGGGATTTTTTGGGTTCCAATAATATTTCTCCTTTGGCTGTCTTCCGAATACGCGATACATTTTCCCCGAGTTTCTGCAGATTTTCTTCTTTTCTCACCTTCATAAGGATGTCTCTATAGGACATATCTCGAGAGCGCGCTATGACTACAGCATCGGGCCGTGGGGGTGGCTTTGTGGCTTGTGCTTGACGCTTACCCAGCCGTCATCTTTTTCTACTTCCTTCCTGCCTTTATCAATTCCTATTTCCTGATGTCTGTTTGCTTCGCTCCGCTTGGTGGTTTTTCGGTGCCTCTTCGTGCGTTGGTTTGTTCCTTTTAGGCGGTGTTTTCCGTTTGAGCTGATTTTCGTCGCGCGGCCTCTTTGGTGTTGTTGTCTCCGTGTTTGCGGTTCTGGGCTGTACTTTCCGTCTTGCATCTATCATTCTTGTTTGCTCCTCTAGGGCTTTTGAATATAGCTTTGTTATAGAACTAAGGATGTCTCTCATGTTGTTATTTATAGACCGCTGCGGCGGATACATTTCTTCAGTCAGTCTTTTTATGGCACTTCCTAGTTCGGAGATGGAGTCCACGGGACGTTGTGCTACTCGACTTGAGGTGTACTATCTTCTAACACCGTGGTGACGACCTTGCTCACACCGGTTTACTGATTATGGGCGTCTGATTGGGCGATCGGGCTATCCTCGGTACACGTTTGAGCGGATATACTTCCGTATCCTCACAGTCAGATCTGCCTCTGATCTAGAGTTTTCAGTACAGCTACTTATTTAAATTCCGCTTTCATTATATATGTTGCATTTATTGTTTCTCGCATTAATTTCCATTTACTTGTTTTATACAGCGCATCGTGTGTAGGGGGGTGGGCCGAAGTAGACTGGAACGGGTATATCCTCGAGGACAATGGCCCTACCCCAGTTCCCTGAGTCCAGTCCTTCGCTTTGTCGGTCCTGGAAAATACGTACAGAGCGGCCCTCACCCGGGGCAACATAGGCTACTACTCCTATGCCCAATGTACACTTCCAGACCAAGGACCGAAGCGGCGGTTTACTGACACACGCCGCAGCTGATACCACGGCAGAGTCAAGCTCACATCACCCTCTCCCTTTCGTCAGCGGAGAAATCGCTGACCAGGAAGCCGCCCATTATGGATCCGTCGCGCCTGGATTTTTCTATTACACAACATGCTCTCGCATGTTGCGCGATGTAATTTTAAATGTAAATTTTTAAATGCCGACGTTATTTTAAAAAGTGTAAAAAGGCGAAAATACGAAAATGTCGCGTGCGCGGGTGTGAGAGTACCAGCGGTGGGGTACTGTGGTTGTTTAATTTTCCAAATGAATGGGAGATGGCTGAAAAATGGGAGGATAATCTAAAATAATCTCTCACTTACCACTTTGCAGCCAAGAACTCATTCGTTTGTGAGAAACATTTTTTAAAAGAGGCAATTGGCCCAAAAATCCTCAAAAGGAATGCTGGCCCAACGTTGGATCTAGGTATGTGCAATTCTATTATATAAGTGCAATATTTGTTGTGGGTGCTCTTACAAGTGCGTGAGTGTGTTTTTTGYGGGCGCGCATACAAGTGCGTGTATGTGCTACGATCTTTTGGTGCAAATACCAGTGCGTGTGTGTGTTGCGATCTTTTGGGCGGGTGTGTGTTTTATTATTTGCGGGTGCACATACAAGTGTGTTATGTGAGTTATGTAAAATGCCAAACAAAATTTCAACACTCGCAACTATATACATATGTGTATATCTTTAAATTTTTTTATTTATATATTTAAATTTTATTATACTAATTTTTTATTTATATTTGTTTGAAATTTGTAGATAGGGCCCCAACCCAATTATTCGACCCGCACGTCCGCTAAAAAGTTGCTGCGTTAACAACTGTGCCGGTGGAGAAAAATTGTTCAAATTTCCAAAAACGGAAGTTGCTATGAATAATTGGGTAAAGGCCTGCAATCTTGAGTTGCCATTAAAACAAAATTTATATATATGTGAAAAACATTTTCACAAAAAAGATGTATCTTCGCACCGAATACTCAATGAAGCTCTTCCTGTGCGAAATTTAGGACTCGATGAAAGTAACCAGCAGTCATCGGAGTGGGTTTTGCCGCCGGTTTTAAAAACATACGATGTAAAAACAGAGATATGATATGCCATTGGAAATCCAAATCAGGGTAACCAAAATGCCAGATTGAGGCTAATATTGGGCGCATCGCCAGAAAAACCATATTTTTATCACAACAAAAATAAAATTTATATGATATTTGACTATTGCCATTATAAATGGCATGCGCAATATGATCCTGCAATATGACACCGTTTAAAGTTTTACGAAAAATATTTTCCATAGATCAGGCGAATGTTAATTTTAAAATGTGGCCAAAATTAACATATTCGTATGTATACCCTGGAAGCTTGGAGAAAATGTTGGTGTCAAGAGCTACACAAATATTTAGTAATTCGGTCGCCGCGGCAATTGATATGGCAATTAAGGAAAATTTGTTGGGCTCCGATGAGTACTTAAAGAAATGCGCCAAAGCAACCCAGCTGCTGGTAAAAAGGATGAAAGATCTGTTCGACGAATTGGATTATAAGACGCTTTACAATCCAAATCCGCGAAGACGGCCAATACAAAGAAATTGTGTTGAGAAAATTAACAGGCTGAAAGATCACGTCCAGTACATAAAAAATATAAAAAAGCCTAACAGCCAAATATTGTCCCTAGACTCATTTGTTTTTACAATAAATGCAATAATTGCATTGAGCGGTGATATATTCAATGAATATTCGAATATATCATTTATACTCTTAGGGAGATTGAACCAGGATGCATTGGAAAACTTTTTCTATAGAATACGCGCAACATTAGGAGCAAATAATCATCCATCGGCAAACGAGATGCAATATATTGTTGCAAGGCTATTGTCCATGCATATATTGCGACGCATCTTCTCGCAAACTGGCAGCAATTACGAAGAAGACGACGACATAAACCTTGACTGGAATATTGGCGAAGAAGACGATCTCAAAGAAAATTTAAAACCGTCTGAGCAACTTGCCGTGGATCAAATATGTATTCCAGATGAGCACTTTTCTGAGACCGAAAAAGCAGCAGAGAAACAGGTTCGTCGCTACTACACGGGGTATGCCACATACCAGAAGGTTTTATGTAGACTAAAATGTGAGAAATGTGCCCTTTTAATGCGGAAGAGTGATAAGTTTTTGGAAGACTCATCGGAAGCCCTTAAAAGGTAAAAAAATTATAAAGGAACAAATGACCTAAGGCTGGTTAATACCGATGATAGAGTTTTCAAAATAAGCTGCTATAAAGAACTCTTTATAGAAAATTCATGCAGAATGGGTATAAAATCAATGATTTTAGCCCAGATTACTGCAATTACCAAACATAAATACCCAGGAGAGCCTGGAACATAGGCATCAGGTTTTAGACTTTCTCATCACCATTTTATTATTTAAAAATGCGAAATGGCTGGCACACCAACAGGAAGAGCTTTTTGAAAATGAAGTGAGGGCGAGATACTATAATAAAAAACAAAAATTAAAGAAACTGGTGACATAGATTGTAGGCCATATTTAATTTTTCTAGCAGCTTCCGTTTTGTGAAAGGTAAAGGAAATATATGCAATAAATTTATATTGSCCAAATAACTAAAACGCATTTTTCTCCTTTTAATTTCAGATACATCAAAAACTAATAATGTTTTTTTTATTTCTTTCAGGGTAGAATTAAGTTGCAAATAGTTTGTAGTAGTAGTTTTAGTATTTGTTACGTAGTACACGTGAGCCAAGCTTTGAAAAAAGCTGGTGAAAAAGACCTAATCTTTATTGATTAGGTTGTGTGAGATTTTGTGGTTGTGGGTAGACAAATTCTAAAAATCGTGTTTTATTAAAATTATGTTCTCTTAATAAGCTTATATATGTATATTTCTAATAAAATGAATTTTCTTTTTATTTTTCATTGCAGTTTTTTAATAAATTTACATGTATTTTGATTTTTATTTAACTTTCAATAAAATTTTTATTTTAATTTTTTTTATTTATAAATTGCCCTCATAGTCTATTTTATTTTATCATGCATTTCGGTATAGAAATTTGACCGACGTAAAAGCAAAATGCGAAACAATCATACATATATTATGTCGTTTGCACATTTGTCTGTATRTTTGCAAAAGCAAATGTTCTACAAAAGCATATTTCTATACTTGAACAGAATTATTTAAACCATGGTATATTTCTTTCAGAAATTTAAATCATAATTTCACTTCACTTATCAATATATTACATGAGCGCGCATTGAGCTGCATATTCATACATTCATATCTGTGACAACAAATAATAACGGCTTAAGTCGACATAAGTGCTTTTTAATTTTATTACATATTTTAATTCTCCTCTTCATGTTCTAGCACTCAGCCAAATTTCAATTACAAAATGCTATTTTTGATGAAGTTATACGCATTAACATTTTACCTTAAGTCTTTTTGGAAAATAATACATTAGCCACAACATCTTAATTCCACTTAATTTTTTTTAAAGGTAGTTTAATCAATATTAAAATGTTTGTGCATTAAAACTTATACACACTTAAGTTAATAACTAACAGCCGATTCAAATTATAGCTCATAAAAAATCAACATATATTTAACCAAGCTCTTACATAACAACGACCTGCTTTAATTTTGTCTACTTAAGTGAACATACGTTCTTATAACAAAATTTAATTTTTACGATATTTGAAATCTTCATTTTAGCAAAACATCTTAACTCTACTAAGGCTATTATGTTAAAGAGCCGTTGAAATATAACAGTACTTTAACTGCATGTAGGTTGTTTTTAGTGTGTGCTTACGGAATTTTTTTGCAAACATAAGTTGTTGTGTTCAGTTTGTAGCATTGTATAACCCTACAAGTAACAAAAGAATCAGCTGTTTTCCAAGAATTTTTCACAGCTGAGATCACCTGATCGAAATCTGTCTTTTTTAAGCACACAGAGATGTAATTAAAAGAAATGTAGTAGATCAACTTTTTTGTGAAAAAGTATTTGCAACGGAAAACATTAATGAAAACTTTCAAGAATATTTTTGAAACAAAAGTTTGTTGGATATTTATTGCTCTTCCTCACCACCTCTGAGGTTGCAATGTATTTGCGCTACCGATCTTTTTTGGGTGTTCGGTTCCCCGGTAAAAAATATGACTAGACAAAAATAAATATATCAAGTCAGGTACAATTCATGAATATTCTTCTTCTTCTTAATTGGCGTAGACACCGCTTACGCGATTATAGCCGAGTTAACAACAGCGCGCCAGTCGTTTCTTCTTTTCGCTATGTGGCGCCAATTGGATATTCCAAGCGTAGCCAGGTCCTTCTGCACTTGGTCCTTCCAACGGAGTGGAGGTCT
>NW_017537644.1:32819-39356 GCF_001853355.1 Bactrocera latifrons | reverse complement strand
CAATCTACTAAGTAATAAATAATACTTACAAAATATTCTAAATAACCCACAGCGAAATACTTATTAAAAACCCAAAATCAAACCCAAATCAAAGGAATAGTGATGGAAAGAAGGGTCCTATCCTGGTACACGAAAACACTTAAAAAACAAAAAAATATTGATAATAAGCGTAGAAACCTAATCCCTAAAATTCTCATTTCAAAATCACAGATCAAGGTAACTATGGAAATAAATATTTTTTTTATAAAATTGGAAACATTATATATATTACAATATGATACAATAATTAATATTTAGGACAAAACTGATTAAATTTAGTATTTAGGAATTTAAATAATCGAAAAATATTTGAATATTTTATAAAAATATTGTTAAAGTTATACATTTTAAAACCTAACAGGGCAACGCACTATAGCAGATTTGAGGCATTTGAACGTTTTAGTAGTAGAATATTTGGGGCAACCCGTACCAAGTGACTAATTAGTAGCAGAATATTTGGGGACAACCCGAACCAAGTGCCTAATTTGTAGTAGAATATTTAGGGGCAACCCGTACCAAGTGCCTAATTTGTAGTAGATTTTTGCGTATGKGTTAGTGAAAAATGAAGGATTGGTTACTTGTAGGTTTATACAACGGTTTGTAGACAGTGCTGGCGCGAGTAGTATCGTGGAAAAATGGATAATAATATTTTTAATTTAATTTAGTGTTTCTTCAGAGTTATTAAATGCTTTATTAAGTGATAATACATGTGCTGATAATAATACTGAAATACAAGTTGTATTTGTTGATACTTTATGTACTAACAATAATACGAATATCGAGCTCAATACTTATAATTCGGCAAATGCAGCAGTTGCTAATTCTTGTGAAAATGAAGTAGTTGCTGATAACACCGTATATAAAGATGATGTTGATCAGATTTTTGTGATCTTACACATTTATTGCTTGAAATTATTTATTAAAATTTTAAATTTAGGAAAACACATCAAGCGTTGCGAATAATGCAGTATCGTCAAGGAAACTTGCAAAGCAGCTGAGAAACGAGGGAAAATCTTACATTTCAAAGTCCGGCAAATTAATTTCCGCGCGGATATTGCGTAAATTGGAAGCTTGCAGGAAAAACTGCGCTTCTACAATATCTTATGGCCAGCAAAAAGAAATACATAAGGCTTATTGGACACACGGGTCATATCGTTTGCGCAGAGCAGCTGTTGCTGCGTTGATTGAACTGCAGACTACTAAAACTATTAAGCGGTTTAAATCTACTGTAAATCCAAGAAGAAGAGATTATTCTTACAACTATTTTTTAGAAGTGAATACTGAAAAAAAATCAGTATGCCAAAAATGCTTTAGATTTACTTTGTGCGAGTCAGAACAGTTCTTAAAATCAGTTGTTACGAATAAAGCATAAATTGAGTTAACTGGATTTATAGATATGTGTGGGAGACACAAAAATGCCAGAAAATTATCACCTAATAAGCAAAACGAAAGTATTGAATTCATTAACAGTTTTCCATCATACGAGTCGCACTATAGTCGTCGTGATACATCATTACGTTACCTTCCAAGTGATCTATCGGTGGCAGCAATGCATCGCTTATATTGCGAGAAATGCGACCATTCTGTGGATTGAAATTTAAAAACCCCAAACTTGWTACTTGCCACAAATGCGACTTACTTGAACATAAGGTAACAGTAGAAGAGTTTGATTCTCTAAAAGCAGTACAAGCACATCATCTTAGTGAAGCACAACAAGAATATGACGCGAAGAAAGTTGATAAGGCAAAAGCTATGAATGATGCTTCACTTAAGTTATTTTGTTTCGATCTTCAGCAATGCCTGCCAACACCAATGTTGAGGACTTCTTTGTCTTTTTACATATTCGTTTGTACATTCAATTTAACTGTTCATGATCTTGAGACCAATCAAGAAATATGTTATATGCGGCATGAAGCTCTAGCAAAAAGAGGAGGAAATGAGATTGCTTCCTGTGTTTTTAACCATCTTCAAAATATGGTCTCTAATACGAAACGCGTAGTTTTTTATAGTGATTGCTGTCCAGGTCAAAATAAAAATAGTTACGTTGCAACAATGTTTGAAATTTGCCTAGTCACACTCAAATGGAGTTTGATAGCGGCCATGCACTAATCGAAAATAAGAAGAAAAAAACATTAATAAAAATACACCATCCTCGTAATTGGTTTCAATTTGTTCGATCCGTTGGATGGAAAAAACAGTTTTTAGTTATCGAAATGCAGCAAAGCAATATTTATGATTTTGGAAACGCTGCTAAACAATTATTTACTTGGCGGAAAATTGACGATGTTGGCAGAAAAATAATCGGAATGAGATCAAGTGGTTTAGATTTACAAAAGACTTTGGGAAAGTTTATTTTAAAAAATCGCTCAATAAAGAAGAACCATTCCATTTTATAAATATAGTAAAGCAGGGCACCAATAGGGAGAATATTAAAGATTTAAAACTATGTTATGAGTCCCCAATACTAATTAACGAAAAAAAAAAAAGATTTATTATATATTCTACCGTTAGTTGATGAAATATATAGAGAGTTCTATATAAATTTAAGTACAGTGAAATCGCTAGTGGAGGATGGAGTCATGTGTAGAAGTTCATGCAAGTGAGGAAAGTTCCCTGATCGCCATTCATTTTGGAGTGGCCAGAAACTATTCTTTTAAATTTGACTCAAGCAGCTCACGACTTCCGATCCTTGACCAAGTATCCTCTGGGTAGCCTAAGAACATCCGTTTGAAGGCGAGCTGGAGTGAGAAGGCGAAATATTTCCTGCATAGAGTTGTGCGCTGGGTTTGGGTCCCGCCACGTAAAAAAACCACCCCAATGAAAACGCAACAACAGCCTCGGATGAGAGACCCCACTTTTGATGACGACCATGGCAAACGAAATAAGGACTACGAATTGAGGGCATGCACCTGGAATGTCCGGTCTTTTAATTGGGAAGGTGCCACTACCCAGCTAGTTGATGTCCTCGTAAAAATAAAGGCTGACATCACCGCCGTCCAAGAAATGCGATGGACGGGACAAGGACAGAGACCAGTAGGTCCTTGTGGCATTTACTACAGTGGCCATATAAAGGAGCGCAAGTTTGGTGTGGCATTCGTGGTGTGAGAGAGACTCCGTCGCCGAGTACTATCGCTCACTCCGGTGAATGAACATCTAGCCACAATCCGCATTAAAGTGAGGTTCGTCAATATATCGCTGATTTGCGCCCACACCCCGACAGATGAGAAGGACCATGTGACCAAAGATGAATTTTAAGAGTGCTTGGAAAGCACTCATGAGAGCTGCCCAGGCCACGATGTCAAAATCGTGCTTGGCGACTTTAACGGGTGGGCAAAGAAGGTATCTTTGGCACTACGGTCGGTAAATTAAGCCTCCACGAGGAAACATCCCCAAATGGGTTGAGGCTGATCACCTTCGTCGGGGCCCAAAATATAGTTATCTGTAGTACTAGATTCCAGCATAAGAAGGTTCATCAAGCCTACCTGGCTGTCTCCGGATCGAAAAAGAAACCAACAAGATCAATCATGTTGTGATAGACATGAATAGGAAGATACGTCTCTACTGTTTCAGATGTGCGTGCGCTCCGAGGTCCTAACATCGACTCGAACCACTATCTTGTTGCAGCCAAGTTTCGCACCCGCCTCTGTGCAGCATAAAACGCACGCCTCAAACACAAAGAAAGTTCGACGTCGAGAAGCTGCAATCACAACAGACAGCCGAACGATTTTCCACTCGGCTTGCACTCCTGCTCTTTGAGAGCACTCGTCAACAACTCGGTATAAGGGAACTGTGGGACGGCATTTCAAACTCCTTATGTACAGCTACAACCAAATCCATTGGTTTTCGGAAAGCGAAAAAGAGCAGCAGGTACGACGAGGAATGCCGTGTCACAGCGGAGAGAAGAGAGGCTGCCTACCTCGCAACGTTACGATCGACCACAACCTGAGCAGGATGGGATAGATACCGACAGTTGAAGAGGGAAGCGAGACGCATTTGCAGACAGAAAAAGAAAGACTCCGAAATGCGCGAGTACGAAGAGCTTGATAAGCTGGCCGACAGGGGTAATGCTCGAAAATTCTACGAAAAATTGCGGCGGCTTACAGGAGGTTTCAAGACCAGAGCACACYCTTGTATAACCCCGAAAAGTGATCTAGTCACCGATGCCCAGAGCATACTTAAATTATGGAGGGAACACTTCTCCAACCTGCTGAATGGCAGTGAACGCACAACGCCTGGAGAAGGCGAACCCGATTTCCCAATCGATGACGATGGAGCAGACGTTCCATTGCCCGACCAGGAAGAAGTTCGAATAGCAATGTCTGAATTTGGTATCCCTGCAAAACTGATACGGCTGTGTAAACTGACGTTGACCAGCACCAAAAGCTCCGTTAGAATTAGGAAGGACCTCTCTCTATACCAAACCAGGTTTCAGACAAGGAGAAAATAGTTCGATCTGCAGAACTAAATAGAGAAGGTACCATCTTCTACAAGAGTGTACAGCTGCTGGCGTATGCCGATGATATTGATATCATCTTCTTTCTCCAGACTGGACAAGGAAGCAACACAAATTGGTCTGGCGGTGAACGAGGGTAAGACGAAATATCTCCTGGCATCAAACAAACAGTCGTCGCACTCGCGACTAGGCTCCCACGTCACTGTTGCCAGACATAACTTTGAAGTCGTAGATAATTTCGTCTACCTTGGAACCAGCGTAGACACCAACAACAATGTCAGCTTGGAAATCCAACGTAGGATAACTCTTGCCAACAGGTGCTACTTCGGACTGAGTAGGCAATTGAGAAGCAAAGTCCTCTCTCGACNTACTTCGGACTGAGTAGGCAATTGAGAAGCAAAGTCCTCTCTCGACAAACAAAAACCAAACTCTATAAGTCACTCATAATTCCCGTCCTGCTATGATGAACGGATGAATCGACCTTGCGAATTTTCGAGAGAAAAGTTCTGCGAAATATTTATGGTCCTTTTCGCGTTGRCCACGGCGAGTATCGCATTCGATGGAACGATGAGCTGTACGAGATATACGACGACATTGACATAGTTCAGCGATTTAAAAGACAGCGGCTTTGCTGGCTAGGTCATGTTGTTCGGATGGACGAAAGGACTCCAGCTCTGAAAGTATTCGACGCAGTACCCGCCGGTTGAAGCAGAGGAAGAGGAGACCTCCACTCCGTTGGAAGGACCAAGTGGAGAAGGACTTGGCTTCATTTGGAATATCTAATTGGCGTCACGTAGCGAAAAGAAGGAACGATTGTCGCGTGGTTGTTAACTCGGCTATAATCGCGTAGGCAGTGACTACGCCAATCAAGAAGAAGAAGAAGAAATCGCTACATTTTCACCCTGATCTGACTGAAAATGATGAAAATGATGATTAGTTTCTTATATATAGGTAATATAATTATTAATAACACTGGCTTACAGCAAAAATGTTCCATGAACGCCACTATCCAATTTGTATATGGAATCGCTCGCTGATTTCGAAAATCGAATAAATTTTTTTTTTGGATACGTTTTTGAGATATTTGATATTTTTTCATGTAATCATGTATATCTCACTGACCAGTTGAGCAATCTTATTGCAAATTATAGAAAATAAAAGTGTATGAAATTTCCTAAAAATATTGTCTACTCCATTTTTCCATAGGCCTTATAATTTCTGAGAAATTGATTAACCACTCCGAGTTTTTAAATTTAATGAAAATATGATATATGAAAGAATTAAAAAAATAAACTTTGGCAAGGAAAAAATTTTAAAACAAAAGATATTTTTTAAAGTTTTTTTATTTTGTATGAAGTCCTGTTTCTTTATAAAAAACTAAGCAACCAACGAACAAAATCCATGGATAAATAGGAAAGTTGTGCATGATCAAATAAATATATCCAAGTCGCGCAAAGTCAATGTATACGTACATATATGCGTATGTAGTGTGTAAAGTAGGGGTGGGATTCATATCATTAGAATAAACTAATAACGCTATTCGTTTAAAAAAAATCAAGTAATACTTTTAGAACAGTAATACTCAAATACTGTTGTAATAGGTAGTTTGCATCGAAAGCTCAGGTTCGAAACCCTTGTAGTCATGTTAATTTGCTTAGCATGTGTGTAGGTATACAGGCAGATTTTCGAAGGGTAATTAGAAGGGTAATTCAAACATGCATACCTACATGCACAAACACATATCTTGGTAAATTCATTAATCTTTTTAAGGCCAACATCAACAGCAGGTAGTATTTTCTTTTCCGGGCTCGTTAATATGAAGGAACTTTTTTGTTTAGGTAGGTTTTGCCTTTTTTTATTTTTTCGCGATCAAGCTATATATAGGGATAAATGCCCCTTGAAAGTTCATAATATCTGTAAGGCTCGCCGGTTCCAGTTTATAATTACAATATAAGAAACCGTGAGCTATTTTCAAAAATAAAATGAGTAAACGTACGCGAGAATTTGAGTGTACCAACGATCCGGATATGTTCTGTTACATATGC
>NW_017537644.1:16714-32234 GCF_001853355.1 Bactrocera latifrons | reverse complement strand
GCGCAACTAAACGATTGGATTAGAGATTAGGAATTATCCAAGGAAAAAGCTGAGCTACATGCCTCTCGTATGCAACAATTTCAATTCGTGTCACCCTATGTTAAGGTGACATATTATAGAAATCGTCACGAACCATTTGTCAAACACTATACGAAGGAAGAGAATGTATGCTATTGCAAAGACATTCCAGGATTATTCAAAGAGTTTGGTCAACCATATGATTCCGAGGAGTGGCGATTGTTCATAGACAGCAAG
This sequence comes from Bactrocera latifrons, assembly GCF_001853355.1. NCBI lineage: Eukaryota > Metazoa > Arthropoda > Insecta > Diptera > Tephritidae > Bactrocera > Bactrocera latifrons. The sequence continues at coordinate 31,979 of NW_017537644.1, read as the reverse complement.
AAACTGAGCTTGAAGGCCATATTACTGCATAATGGCAGCAAAAAGCCCTCGATCCCGATCGCGCATGCAGTAAACACGAAGGAAACATACAAGGTAATGGAGAAATTGTTAAAATTCATCAAATTTGAAGAGCATGATTGGAAAGTATGTGCCGATCTTAAAGTCGTTGGAATGTTATGCGGTCTACAAAGTGGCTACACAAAACACTGCTGCTTTCTCTGCAAATGGGATAGCCGAGCTCGTAAAGACCACTATTGTATTAAGGATTGGCCGGAAAGAGTTGAATTTACAATTAGTGTGGATAATATCAAATACGTCCCACTTGTAAAGAAGGAAAAAATCATTCTTCCGCACATCAAGCTCGGCCTTATTAAAAATTTTGTTAAGGCGTTGGAAAAAGAAGGCAAAGCATTCAATTATTTGCACGTTTTTTCTCAAATATTTCCCAGGCCAGGATAAAAGAAGGTATATTTGTTGGACCCCAAATAAAAAAGTTGATAAATAATGACCAATTCAAAGGACTATTGTCACCAGTTAAGGCAGCAGCGTGGGATTCCTTCGAAATGGTCGTTTCTTCTTTACTCGGTAAACACAAAAGTCCAAACTACGAGAAGATAGTGAGCGACTTAATCAAAAATTATGCAGAAATGGGTGACTATTCAAAACGTATTTAATTGAATTATATAAAATTTTATAATTTACTTATTTACATTTTCTTTTTTCTCCAGGCTAAAATATGTCTTTAAAAATTCATTTTCTGCATTCCCATTTAAGTTTTTTTCCGGCAAATCTCGGAGACGAAAGTGACGAGCATGGCGAAAGGTTTCACCAGCAAATGAAATTAATTCAGAATCGATACCAAGGTTTCTGTGACGTCGGTATGATGGGTGACTACTGTTGGTTTCTCATAAGAGAAACCGATCCTAAACTAAATAAACGACGWAACAAAACACATAATCATTTCGACTATAATGTAAGAACATCAACAAAAATAACACATTGTTTTGATATATATTACTAATATATAAATAAATGAGTTTATAAAAACTAAGAACGACATGAAGATTGACTTTTTACTTAACAGAAACAGCGCATAGCTAGTTATCGAACCCCTACGCGAACCATCGCGGGCGCCTTATTCAAGAATTCCTAAGTCAAACGAACCTAACAATAATAAACAGTGGAACTCAAAACACGTACCAAAAAGGAAATAAAGGATCCATAATTAACATTATGTTTGCAAATGATTCACACATATAGTGATCATATGGCGATTATAGCTCAAATTTCGCGCACTCCTGAGCCGGAACCCCCCAGCAGAATCACTTCCCAAAAGCGAAGCTGGAAACAAAAGGAGTTCGATCCACACCTTTTTGAGMTAGTCTTGAGTGCATCAAGAGCACCAGACAACGCCGTCCATCTGGTATCTACTGTGCGAAARGAACTGGTCGCAGCATGCGATGCAACAATGCGCAGAACAACACGTCATAACAAACCGAGGCTTGTATATTTTTGGAATGTGGAAATTTCCATGCTGAGAAAGCTTTGTCACTCAGCTAGACGGCGTCTACAACGTAACCAGGTTGAAACGAACGGAAATCGCCTAAGAGAAAAATTTAAAAGCTACAAGAAACTGCTGAAGTCGGCAATTACCCGGAGCAAAAAGTCATGTTTCGAGAAGCTCTGTAAAGAAGCAAACATTGACCCTTGGGGAACTGCTTACAAAATATGTATGTTAAGATTTAAAAATAAGCAGCAGCAACCGAAAGGTGCCTCTTTTATGGGAAAAGTCGTCGAAGCATTATTCGAGAAACACGACCAGATTGTATATGCCAAGCGACAAAACGAAGCTGCAGAATCACCCCCGCTAGTCATATAAGAAGAGCTCCTGGCTATAGCAAAGAAAATAAAAAACAACAGAGCACCTGGATTAGATGGCATACCTAATAGAGCCCTGAAGGAAGCTATAAGCTCAAAACCACAACTGTTTGCTAAAATGTACAACGCTTGTATAAAGGAAAAGGTGTTCCCCGACTCGTGGAAAGTACAACGTTTGGTTCGCTCCCAAAACCAAAGAAACCACCTGAAGAACCTTCATCATACCGACCTTTGTGTATGCTCGACACAATGGGTAAATTCTACGAAAATATAATACGAAACCGCTTGGAGTTAGTAATCCAGAAAGCCGGCGGGTTATCAGAGAGATAATACGGTTTTAAAAAAAAGAGACGCACTACGAGAAGTCGTCGATACTGCGAAATGTGCAGTAAGTGGGAAAAGATGGAACGCTGGCACGAAAAAGTACTGCGCGCTGATCACACTGGATGTCAAGAATGCGTTCAACACGGCAAAATGGGCACACATAATCAAAGCCCTGGAAAAAATTCGCGCCCCAGAATACCTCATAAACATTATAACGAGTTATTTTAAAAATAGAAGGCTGATTTACGATACGAACGAAGGAAGGGAAGGGCTTTCTGCAATTCGAGTAATAAGTGCTTTCTGGACTACATCAACCGACTCTGCTGAAGATTAGCCAGCATGCCGCCCATTGACATCCAGGGAGATGAACTCGAGCGTCTATATCATTTATCAGCGCCTAAAACAGTATTGGCAGAGACAGAGTAAAGGAACAAGAGCATTAAAATGTGGCAGGAGCGGCGGAATTCCTCATCCAAAGGGCGTTGGACCTACCGACTTATACCGGACATGAGACAGACGACATGAGGATTTAGTCTTTCATCTGACCCAAATACTTAGTGGACATGGGTGCTTTAGAAGCTACCTTTTCAGATTCCACAATGACATTAGTCCGAACTGTCCGATGTGTACAGAGCATATAGAAGACTCTGAACATGTATTATTTTATTGCCCTAGATTTTCAAACACAAGGGAAAAACTAAAAACCACACTAGGTGAAAGTATAACAGTGGATAATTTAATGACACTCATGTGTCAGTCGACTGATAAATGGAAAGCTGTCAGCGAAGCGTCAGCATCCATAATGACAACACTGAGACTTTTTGAACAAATAAGGCGTCCGTCAGTCCGGACGATAGAGGAGACTTAAATGTCCTGTCCCTCCCACGAAGTACTACTTAATCGGTGGTCCCGTGGGAGAGTATTGAGTTGGGAGTAGGTTAGGTTTAGCGGATTAAAGTTCCGATGCTTCCCCCTACTTTAAAAACTACATACGCATATACGTATACATTGACTTTGCGCGACTTGGATATATTTATTTGATCACAACTTTCCTATTTATCCATGGATTTTATTCGTTGGTTGCTTAGTTTTTTATAAAGAAACAGGACTTCATACAAAATAAAAAAAAAATTCATATTTTTTGTTTTAAAATTTTTCCCTTGCCAAAGTTTATTTTTTTTAATTTTTTCATAAAAAAATTTAAAAACACGAAGTGATTAATCAATTTCTCAGAAATTATAAGGCCTATGGAAAAATGGAGTAGACAATATTTTTTAAAATTTCTTTCACTTTTATGTTTTGTAATTTGCAGGAAGATTGCTCAACTGGTCAGTGTGATATACATGATTAAATGAAGACACCTTTTTTTTTTGTGGTCGAATAACGGAAAATTGCAGATATCTCAAAAACGTATCCATAAAAAAAAAATTTACTCGATTTTCGAAATCAGCGAGCCATTTCACATACAAATTGGATAGTGGCATCCGTGGAACAAAAAACTAATTCAAATTTGTGATCCATTGTAATTAATAATAATTATATATATCGAAATGTGGATTAATTTTAATTTAACTTATTATTTTATAAAAACTGTGTTTTTTTATGGATTATTTTTTTGTTTGATTCTTATATTTCTAATAAAGCTTAAAAAATCATCTGAGATAAGATCTACCGCATTTTTTAATTCAACCTAAAGCACTTATTTGGACTTACTGTCAGTACCAATTATTTTTCGTTTCAATATAGTAGCTTAAGTTAACTTTGGTTTAGCCAATGAATTTATTCATAATATCTTAAGTACAAAACATCGAATATTTAATAATAAAACAGTTTTTTTGTAATTATTAACAATTTTGTTCTAAATAAATGTGTATCTTTATCTGTGGCTAAAAATTTTATATGGAAACCAAACAAAATTTATTTGACACAAAACCTTTATTATCTTAAAACTCACTTTTTAGACATAAGCTGTTATGATTAGTTGCCACAGATATATACATATGTACTTATGCATATGTACATATATTTGTGTACACTTCCGAACAAATAATGCATAAGCATACAAACATGCATATGCGTACTCATGTGAATGTGTCACCAACAAAAAATTGAAGCATTGTTCTACAAAAACAACAATTGTCTAAATAGCAGAGTCACAAGTCAATATGGCAGCCGAATTGGCGAAGCCCAAATGTAGTAAATTTTACAACAAAAACGATTTCATTCATAAACGTAGGCATATTCATATTCCACAAGCGACCTTGCTTCATTTATAAAAACAAAACGCCATAACATCTCCCCTACAAGAGTCTTTTCGCGATGATGGCAAGAGCTAAAAATCATAAATTGAACATCTTTCTGGTGTTTGTTTTCAGAAAGAAGTCATAAAAGCGGCAACATAGRAGTTGTCGATTTATGATATTTGTCTAAAATATTTTTCCGTGGCTCGCGAAATCTGCGTAGATATATATTCACGCTCATACGTATACATATAATACATACATATTTACGCACGGCGGACATTCGTTTATTTTTTTCCCTTCGGCCTTGGTTGCCCGTGACAACGGAGATGCCAAAAGATGCCTGCCGCCATTATTGGATGTTTGTAGATATGTGGCTCGTATTTGTTTTCGTAAACATACAGACAAATGTGCCAAAGAAATAATATATGTTTATGCCATGGAAATTCTATTGCTACGAATATGGAATTGATAACGAAATAATGCGAATGTGCATATTTCAAGAAGGTCATTAATTTTTTTTGAAGAAATGAAAATGAGAAGTGTTTATATGAGCACATTTAAGTTCATTTGGCCCATCTCAATTGACAATATTCTAAATTAATATAATATACTAGTCGAAATTAATATAATTTTTTAAATAATCATTTATTTAAAAATATTTTTTATTTAATTTTATAATGTAAAATTTGTACCATTTTTCGGACAACAATGGTTCATATATTATAGTACAAAATAATCACGCATATGTGACAATTGTCCATTTAAAACGGCATGCATATGTCACTCAGAGAATGCTTTTTTATATTCTCTGTGTGTATATTTTTCCTCAAAGCAGTTCTCTTTATTTATGTCGCATGAATATACATACATTTCTGCCAGAGAACGTGCTCAATTCTGCTAAATAGCAGCGAAAATGGTGAATTCTTTACTATGAATCTATCAGCTCTGTTAGCCGCGCAATCGAACATAATACAGATTTCGATTTGCACCTTCGCTATGTTTTTAGTTTCTCTGGTTCAGTCTTAGTGCACAAACTTCGAACCCACTCAAAGAATGCACATCATATCCGGTTCCGTTATTCGTTTTTTCAATAAAACCAAATCTCCAATTTGTCTCAACTGTTGCTTTATTTTCTATCGAATCTAGTTTTCTTCACATGGTTTGGTTACTTTAATTTTATTTTTCATCACCCTATCTCTAACAAATACTTTATCTATATCTATCTATGTATCATATGTTATAATCAAGCCCAAAGAAGGCGTATCTTTACCGATTAGCAATTCCAGAGTACTTTGTTAGACTATTACATAATTGAGTGCAAGTTTTATTTCATCTGGAGCATCCTGCCAAGATCGGTGACTATTCAACTGCAGACAAAACATTTTTCTGCCTGCTTATCAGGCCTTAGCGCAAAAATTTTACATATTTTCCGTAATCTGTATGCAATTAATTGTGTTTAAATTTAAGGTATAAAGCATGTCAACAGAAAAGCTCCAATCTCATGAAATGTCAATGCCTTTGGATTTGGTTGCAACTCTTCTTGCATCCTTTTGGTTCACGATTTTGCATGTAATATAGTTATTTTTGTGGCGCTTTTGATGGGAATGACACTTAACAGAATTCGTCTTAAGTATCATATGGTACTTATATTTAAAACCTTTTTTAATAAAGTTTTATTTAATAAAAACAAATGTGAAGTTATTTAGCAATTTATACAGGCAGATAGGACAGACCAGCTGAGACTTACTAAATCAATAATATTGATAATGCATGATTGATTCCTGAACTTGATTTATAACCGACCATCGAAATGCATGCAACACCACTATTAATAAAGGGTCCTACTGTTCGTCTGAACTTTATGGGAATTTTTGTAAGTCATTTGTTAATTCATTCGATTTAAATTTGTTGATGATAAGTACAGTAATTTGATAATCCTGACGCTGTTCAGCAGCAAGCCAATAACTTCAGATTTCTGATAAGTTTACATGCTCATCACGAACTTTATACTTTTTAGTTTTGGTAGCGTTATGAACATAATTTTTGGATGAAAAATTAAAATGTCCCCTGCACTTGTCCTTCCTGAACTCAATTTTAAAATGGAATGTCTGAAGATACAGGTATGCAGAAGAAGATGCACCCTTATCGCTATATATAACACTGTGGAACATTTTTGCGATTATTGTCTGGGGGGTGAGAAATTCAAAGTCAGGGTGATGGTACTAGCTCAGTATAGTAAGACCCTCAAAGGGTTTGGCGTTCGAATGTGTCAGTTTTTTTTATGACCTTTTAAATTTTAAAATTTTTTCCTTATTTCCCATACACGGCGGCGACAAACTGGTAAGAAACATGCACCAGCTTCTTGTAGAATACGGTCGGACGACAGCATGCCCGACTATTCAAATTTAAATGTGCTCTGTCCAATTCTCAAAAAGGGAGATCTCCAAACTGSGCCAACTACCGTGGGATAAGTCCCCTTGAGCGTATTGTGTGAAAGATTAAAAATTAGATCTTATAAGTGTGGTTTTGAGCTTGGCAAGCCAACAACTGACCAGATATTCACCATGCGCAAAATCTTGGAAGAAACCAGTGAAAATAAAATCGACACACACCTCCTCTTCGTCGATTTCAAAGCTGTTTTTGAGAGCATGAAAAGGAGCTGCCTTTATAAGGCGATGTCTGAATTTGGTATCCCCGCAAAATTAATATGTCTATATAAACTAACGTTGATCTGTACCAGAAGCTCCGTGAGGATCGGGAAAGACCTCTCAGAGCTTTGCGAGACCAAGCGAGATTTCAGTCAAGGTGACTCCTATCGTGCGACTTCTTTAGTCTGCTAAATATGAAGGTCCTATCTTCTATGAGAGTGTACAGCTGCTGGTGTACGCCGATGACATCGATATCATTCTCCGGAAGAAGYGAAGCAAATAGATCTGGTAGTGAACGTGGGCAAGACAAACTATTTTCTGTCATCAAATAAACAATCGTCGCGCCCGCAACTAGGCTCTCACGTCACTGTTGACAGTCATACCTTCGAAGTTGTAGATGATTTCGTCTATTTTGGCATTAACAGCGACAACAATATCAGCCTTGAAATCCAACGGAGAACAACTCTTACCAATACGTAATACTTCGGACTGAGTAGGCAATTGAGAAGTAAAGTCCTCTCTCCACGAACAAAAACCAAACTCAATTGGGCACTCATTATTAACGTCCTACTGTATGGTGCAGTGTCATGGACGATGACAATATCTGATGAGTCGACGTTACGAGTTTTCGAGGGAAAGGTTCTGCGAAAGATTTATGGTCCTATAAGCGTTGCCCACGTCGAATATAGCATTCGATGGAACGATGCGCTGTATGAGTTATATGACGATATTTACATCGCAGTACCCGCCGGGGGAAGCAGGGGAAGAGGAAGACCTCCACTCCGTTGAAAAGGCCAAGCTTTGCTTGAAATCTCCGATTGGCGGCACATAGCTAAAAGGAGAAACGATTAGCAAGCTGTTGTTAGCTCGGCTATAACCGCCTCAGCGATGTAGAGGCCGTAAAGAAGAAGACTGCAGTCAACAATAGTTGAAATAATTCATTGTTCAGACACTATACATATATTCAAAGATTTAACGTTTAACTTTAATTATAGTGACTAGTAGGTAAGAAATCAATACCAATAAATTTCGAGTATTCCACACATTTGTTAGGTGATATCTATGGGACAGGGGGAGTTTGATATCTCTCTATCTTTCCATCTACCAAGCCCAGCTAGTATCTTCCTAGCCGAAGTCTGAGATATAAAGAAGTCCTGTGAAGTTCCATTGAACCACTGCGAGAGGATGCAGAACGCAACCATTTACACAAATAGTAGGCATCAGTACTTGCCGCTTAGTCGGGGCACTGGTACATGCTGTAGCTGAAAATTCGAATGGCGGAAAGGAACGTTTCTTCACTTTCTCTGTGAGAGAAATTATTGACAACACTCTTTTACCTATTGCTTAAGTATCGGAGAAATTTTATTCAAGAAAGTGCAGTCACAAAAAATCCAATGACGATATTCTGAATTTGCTTTTATTCACCTTGCGAAGGTTGCCAAAATGGTCAAAATTTACCAGAAGAGGTTGCTTATATGATATAACGGCAGTGATGATAATATTCGAGATGGTGAGGATTCTTTTAATCCCACTATACTTTTCTAACAGATCACTATCTAATAGACAGACATACCAGTAGACGTAGAACGCTGTATAACGACTATTATAGAAGCTGTCAGGGGATAAAAGAGCATGAAAAAAGATGAGATTATCAAAATTCTCTATAGATTCTAAAACTCTAAATAGCAAAAAAAAAAAAAAATGGCAACAATCGGCAGATGAGCTTCATCAGAAGCACGGTATAGTTCAGGTCAACGAAAAAATTTTTATTGTGGGTTTTGGTTTTACTTAAATATTTTGGTTATATAAGAACTTATGTATGGGAAAGAACGATTATCGAAATTCGTTTAAGCAGAGGTGGGCATATTGACCCTCAGTGGCTTTTTGCACCGTTCGGGCACGCGTGCACATTTTGAGGGCTTGATGAGAGAATCATCGCCGTCAAACATGAAGAGGGAATTGACAGCAACATATTTTCCCACTCCTTGTTTACAAATGAGAGCTGTTGCACTGTGGATAACAATTGTAAATTGCCTAACTATTTTAAGTTTCTTTATAACTACCACAAATTTATAAAATGTAAGACAAATGAAAAAAAGTATAATAAATATTTCGGAAGATGTTCTTTGGTTACTTTTTCCTTTCAAGTTTTGGACACTGTTTACACGCGCTGAAAACATTTGTGCATATTTAAATTATAATAACTTCAGTTTATGAACCGCTGCTTCTTCAAACACATATGCACAAATGAGCGTCAGCACACACCTATTAAACTTTGTATTCTATTTTTGTGCGTAGCTACCCTCAATTAATAATGCCATACCGCGCAAATATATTTTTACTTGATAATTCTTCATTTTTATGGAAATATGTGTTCCTATTCTAAACTGCGTATTATTATTTTAACACATTTGCAGAGGTAATTTAGATCTTTAAAATTTAATAAAACAATTATAGAAAAAAAAATCTCAACTCTTTGAATATTTTGGTAAAATAACTAAACTGAGAAAAATCACAAATCATTTATCTCTATAGGCATTGGAGGATGGAGTCATGTGTAGAAGTTCACGCAAGTGAGGAATTCCATTCACTTGGAGTRRCCAGAAACGATTATTTTACATATGGCTCAAGCAGCTCACGACTTCCGRTCTTTGACCAAGTATCCTTTGGGTAGCTTAAGAACATCCGTTTGAAGACGAGCTAAAGCGAGAAGGCGAAATATCCTCTAAAAATACACCCCCAATGAAAAGCAACAACAAACCTCGGATGAGAGACCCCCCTTTTGATGACGACCATGGCAAACGAAATAAGGACTACGAATTGAGGGCATGTACCTTGAATGTCCGGTCCCTTAATTGGGAAGGTGCCGCTGCCCAGCTGGTTGATGTCCTCGTAAAAATAAAAGCTGACATCACCTCCGTCCAAGAATCGCGACGGATGGGGCAAAGACGAGTAGGTCCTTGTGACATTTACTACAGTGGCGATATAAAAACGCTCAAGTTTTGTATGGGATTCGTGGTGGGAGAGAGACTCCGCCGCCGAGCACTATCGSTCACTCCGGTAAATGAACGTCTAGCCACAATCTGCATTAAAGTGAGGTTCGTCAACATATCGCTGATTTGCGCCCACACCCCGACAGATGAGAAGGCCGCTGTGACCAAAGATGCCTTTTATGAGTGCTTGAAGCGCACTTATGAGAGCTGCCCCCACCACGATGTCAAAATCGTGCTTGGCGACTTTAACGCCAGGGTGGGCAAAGAAGGTATCTTTGGCACTACGGTCGATAAATTCAGCCTTTACGGCGAAACATCCCCAAATGGGTTGAGGCTGATCGACTTCACCAGGGCTCAAAATATGGTTATCTGTAGTACTAGAGTCCAGCATAAGAAGAWTCATCAAGCTACTGTCTCCGGATCGAAAAACCACCAACCAGATCGATCATGTTGTAATAGACGGAAGACACGTCTCCTAACATCGATTCGGACCACTATCTTGTTGCAGCAAAACACGCACGCCAACAAACACAAGGAAGGTTCGACGTCGAGAAGCTGCAATCACAGCAGACAGCCGAACGATTTTCTACTCGGCTTGCACTCCTGCTCTCTGAGAGCACTCGTCAACAACTCGGTATAAGGGAACTGTGGGACGGCATTTCAAACTCCTTATGTACAGCTACAACCAAAACCATTGGTTTTCGGAAAGCGAAAAAGAACAGCTGGTACGACGAGGAGTGCCGTGTCGCAGCGGAGAGAAGAGAGGCTGCCTACCTCGCAACGTTACGATCGACCACAACATGTGCGGGATGGGATAGATACCGACAGTTGAAGAGGKAAGCGAGACGCATTWGCAGACAGAAAAAGAAAGACTCCGAAATGCGTGAGTACGAAGAGCTTGATAAGCTGGCCGACAGGGGTAATGTTCGAAAATTTTACGAAAAATTGCGGCGGCTTACAGAAGATTTCAAGACCGGAGCACACTTTTGTATAACCCCCAAAAGTGATCTAGTCACCGATGCCCAGAGCATACTTAAATTATGGAGGGAACACTTCTCCAACCTGCTGAATGGCAGTGAATGCACAACGCCWGGAGAAGGCGAACCCGATTCCCCAATCGATGACGATGGAGCAGCCGTTCCATTGCCCGACCAGGAAGAAGTTCGAATAGCAATTACCCGCCTGAAGAACAACAAAGCGCCGGGAGCCGATGGATTGCCGGCCGAGCTGTTCAAACACGGCGGAGCATGCATAAGCTACTTTGTAAAATAAATTCGGACGAAAAAGTGACCAACGATTTTAATTTAAGGGTACTATGCCCAATCTATAAAAAGGAGACCCCACAATCTGCGTCAACTACCGTGGGATTAGCCTTTTTAACATCGCATATAAGGTTCTATCGATGGTATTGTGTAAAAGATTAAAGCCCACCGTCAATAAACTGATTGGACCTTATCAGTGTGGCTTTAGACCTGGCAAATCAACAACCGACCAGATATTCACCATGCGCCAAATCTTGGGAAAGACCCGTGAAAGGAGGATCGACACACACCACCTCTTCGGCGATTTCAAAGCTATTTTCGACAGCACGAAAAGGGGCTGCCTTTTTGCCGCGATGTCTGAATTTGGTATCCCCGCAAACCTAAAACGGCTGTGTAAACTGACGTTGAGCAACACCAAAAGCTCCGTCAGAATCGGAGAGGACCTTTCCGAGCCGTTCGATACCAAACGAGGTTTCAGACAAGGCGACTCCCTATCGTGCGACTTCTTTTGTCTTGAACAATGTAACAAATTCCTCCGTTTACATATTTTTTGGTAAGATTTCAAACTAGCCATCGCTGTTTAGCAATTGCTCTTTCACTTCCAATGAGAGATGAGTTGGGCACCTCTTTATCTCTGATTATGATGAACATCAAATTTCGGAGGAATGTCATTGGTTTTTTTCGCGACTTGATATTCCCCTCATCTAGAACTCGTTCGCACTTTACTACCTTTGCCCATCACTGGTTTAAGTTAAAAGTTTACCGATCTCATATATATATCTAAATGTCTATACATTTAAGCACTGAGTTACACGTGCACACATATAAAAGGGTTTGTGTAAATTCTTTTTATCAGCCGTTTAGTTCTCAAAATCATACATCTAAAATGCCGAGAGTAAGCAAAAAAGTTAAATTTCTTWATTTTGGGAAACATTTTGTTTTAAATTATTTAAGAATGTTTTACCTATTTAAAAAAAATGACTGTAATCTAATCACGTTTATTTTGAGTGTTCAATACTAAAATCAATCATCATATTACAGATGACCAATACAATAGAGAAGATGAAATTAAATAAATATAGTTTAAAAAAACTAAAAAACACGCTTTTAAAGCATATCAAACTAAAAAGTGAAAAATAATTCTTTGTATAAACTAACAATAATAATGAAGGAAAAATTCTTGGATTTTTGTGAAAATAGCGTGGAATGCTCGATATATGAAAAATATGTCACAAAGTATATGTATTTCAGACGCTAGCCAATTTAACGATTTTAGGCGAATTTCCGAAATTTCAAGGCCGGAGTTAGGGTTGAAGATGCAAYTCGATCTCAAAACAAAAAGTTGCATTGGAATCAGGATGTACTAAGGCAACTTTTCCGCACTATTAGAAATCCCGAATCGAAAAAAGTCCGGAATCGACCCACCCTATTGATCAATCGATAGTTTTCTGCAAAATCGATTTGCAAAATTAATTTATCATCACGTAAATTATTCTTTTTGTCCCTTAAATATCTTTGCTGAGCGCGCTTAATAAAATAATGAAGTTTAAAAGCTGGCAGCTGAATTTCCAGTTCATGTAACAAATCCAATAATGGTGCTATGGTATAGCTTAATGTTAAGCGGTCATTAACTTTCCTCCAATAGCTCCGATTAACATTTTCTTCCATTTTGGATAGAAAACATATAGGCACCAAATCATGTTTTAGACCCCGTATACATTTATCACAGTCACTAATCATGCACTTTTCGTTCAATACATTGCAGCATGTTAATTTCAAAAAAGATTCAAAATGAGATGGAAACTGAGGCATAGCTTTATGACATCCCTCTAACAAAAATGCGAAGTTCGCATGATATTTACATACACACATATTATGCGGAAGTTTCTCCATTAATTTAACGTTTTTGGGTCGATGGTAAAAAAATTGGGATTTACAAAGATATTCTGAAGTGACCTCGCTTCTGTACAGTTGATAAGCTTCTGATACAGATACAATGATAAAACGCTTTGCAACTACTAGCTTATTGCAGATTAAAGTATCCTTCCGGCCGGCAGTTTGAACACTTATGTCATCTCGGATATAAAACTCGTGGACTGCTTTAATTGTTTCCGGCATATTATCATTTGACCATACTGGTGTCTCAGTTTCATTATTCGACAGCTTGGGATACCTTTTATATAAAGCTTGTAGAACTTCATCTCTCTTTATTGCGTTCATTGGTAACGCCCTCTCTACCTTCTTTATAGCTTTGGCTAATGTTTGTTTACACTTGTAACCATTTTTGAATTGGGTATTTGAATTTTTTTTCATTGCTCTACACTTTTGTTGTCGAACGCGATCTCTATTTCTTTTTTCTTTCAATATTTTTGAATTATTTTTAGCCTCGCATGCCTTTCTCTTCCGATATTCACGCATTCTTTCAGTTTGTTTTTCTTTATGTTCCTTAAGCTTATTTTCATCTTGCTTAAGCCTCACCCTCCACCGATTTTGATTTTTAGCATTACGTGACATCTAGTACGACATAGTGCACGTATTGTAAAAGTAAAATAATATTTATCAAATGGACTTTAATTAAGAGCATTAAATTTTTCGTACAAAAGTTTCAAAAGTAAAGAAAAAAAATTAATTTTTGTAGAACGCTATTTGTGTTAACAAATTTTTTTAGCAAATACTAAACTTGCTTTACAAACTTAATAAAAAACACTTAACCTGATAATGCGCGAATAATGGCACCATGTGGTCCTATTGCATTGCGCACGTGATATACGAATGTTGCCGAAATAGAACTGAAAAAATACCGTTATCGATGTGCAGTTTGACCTTTTCTCTCATTTTTATATTCATTTGTAGTTGTATCAATTACTTATATACCAAATTGCGATATTACATATATATTTATTTCGTCAACAGCGATTAAAAGTAATACATTCTACAGCTTTAAAAGTGAATAAAAGAATCTTAAGTTTTGCGTACAATTTTTTTTTATTTTAAAATTATAAAGAGCTGAAATTTTTTTTGCATAGTAAAATATCAATAATTTTCTTCCATTTTCTGTGTCTAAAAAAATTCTGCGAGCGTTTTGATTTTTTAAGTCACGGTGGACCATTTCATGGAAACACCCATATGTAAGTATTATATATGTAATAAAAAGTAAAAACTATCACATCAACACAAAATACGTCTTTAAATCAAAAGAATTAATTTAAACTATTAATATAATAAACAAATAATTATCAGTAAGTATTAAAAAATAAGTAACAGCCTTCAATGTCAATAACTAAAATACAACATTTTTATTGGTCAGGCCGTTCAATTTCTAGCATTTGCTTTTTTACTTCTAATGTTGCAATTTTAGTTTTGTTTTGTCCAAATCAATCCTTTTTTTGTGTTCGAATTTTTCAACAGCCAATTTAAATTTTCTTTTACCCATTTCATGTTTTTTTTCATACATTTTGAAATCACCTTTAGGTTTCCATTAATTTCAAACAACACTTTTAATGAACCTTTGTAATAAACGATTTGGTTATCCACCTGCTTATTTAAAAGACTGTCTTTCTTTTGCGGAGCGACTCTTTGACGTGAACAATGTGGCATTTCATCACCGGCGTTGGTTCATTCTGTCGGAATTCGTCGATTGTGATGTCTGACCCACTTGGTTGCGTTACCTGTGCTGCATCAAATTCTAAGGTGCCGCTTATTCCACTGACGGATATTTCCATTGCCAGAAGCTCATTAACCTGCTCCTCCAACGGTATTAAGGATGACTTGGAGGCCCACTACCAGTTCCAGAGTTACTTAGTTTGTTCCGCCGCATTTTTGCTCTCAAATGGGTTTTATAATCCGACCAAACCTTTACATAATTACGTAATATGTGTGTTCGGAGTAGCTCCTTTCACGATAGAACTACCAATAAT
>NW_017537644.1:8288-16284 GCF_001853355.1 Bactrocera latifrons | reverse complement strand
TTCCACTCGTTGTATTTATATGTATTTATATTAATAAACACTTTTGTAAATACATATCGTTGTTGTTTTATATCGCGATTCGAAGCTACCAAAAGAGCTTGGTAGCTCAACAATGTGTTTCAAAAATCATTTATAATTAATCTTTTTTACCTTTTTCCATTTTAAAACATCGCGCGGTGGTGGCCCCGCAGCATTAAGGGCACATACCAACTCTTTCCGTAAATTATTCGCAGTATTTTTCGCGTCCACAGTTTTCAGTTGTCCTTTGGAAAGTTCCGAATGTGTTTTCATATAATTAACTAAAATTTCGAATTGTGTTGGGTTTGTTTGTTTATTTTTAGAATGTTCCCTGTTAAATATTTTTTTTTTTAAATTAAAACTACAAATATGCCTTATAAACTTACATTTTTTGTCCGTTGCGATTGCCAGTTTGATATCGAATCAAAAATTCGTTAAACGCACAGATTTGACAGTCGTTTACGCAGTACAGGGTGCTGCCATTGCGAAGGGGTAAAAATAAATGCGCAAACCGCGATTTTCAATGCGCTTGCCGCCTTACAGAGTTGCTTTTTCTTCATTAGCGAACGTTTTCACTTGCGCAACGCCTTACAGAGTAACCCCCAGGTTTATACAAATTGCGCGAGCTAAGGAAGAAAACATCCCTCGTCATACTCACAAACCCAAGTAAGTATATCAATAAATCCTTATCAGCTGTAAACATAAAAACATGTATCATGAAATATACACATAATAATGTAATGTAATTATCAGTAACAGATAAAAACTTTTCCAAATATATTTATCAGCTTAAAATAAGAACACAACAGAACAACATTAATGTTCTGTCGATAATACAAATAGTTGTAAGCAAACCGATTGTCCTTTAGTTTTAGTATTGCCATCAAACGTTAAGGTGGCAATATTAAACTCAACAAATAACACAATATTATTATTATTTAACCGGGGGCTCAACCGGGTTCGCAACTGCACTTGCTTTCCTATACTATTTACAACGACAATGTGAATCGCCAATTCGAGGTACATTCTAACCTCCCACGGGGGAACGAGCAACAAAGATTCCAGCAACCTGATGGTAAAAGGAAATATAATCCTCGCTTCAACGAAGGCCAAGATGGACGGACAACCTCATCAATACAGACCAAACGTCAGAATACGGAGGAGTTATCAGCATAGAAACCGTAACCGCAACCACAACTAGCTCYAGAACCAATGATAGTGGACAATAGGGTGAGTCGATTCCGGACTTTTTTCGGTTCGGGACTTCTAATAGTGCCGAAAAGTTGCCTAAGTATTTCCTGATGCAAAGAAAGTATTCTGTTGAATGGATGAATCGACAACCTTGCGCAGTTTAGTAGGTAAGTATCTCGACCTTTGAATTGCAGCATAGAGATGGCGCGAGCCATCTTTGATTGAACTGTTGAATYTTATTGAGAACCACAAAGGTGAGTAAACTGTAAGTATGTACTTGACCAAAATCTTTATTTCCTTTGTTGGTGTGTCAGTAGAAATGTATAATCTCAGAATTCTATTTGCACAGGTCAGCCAGCGAGACTTGCACATATTACCTGGATGCATCTAATTTGAGGAACATTGACCGGGAATAACAGCTTCTGATATTTTATAGAGATAAGCGTGGTCTGTGCTAAGCTGGGTCGGATTAATAACCTCAGAAGGTAATTGGCAGGATGGAAAACTTTCAAATTTGAGAACAGGCAACTTCTCACAATCAGGGAGTAGTTTACCTATGTCGCCAGAGAATGTATTTGGACTCTTTGAGACACCATCTATATGTTCGAAAAGAGCACGAAATGGAAGTTCGTTGAAATGTAGAAGACAAAGAACAAACTCTATTGACCCACCTACACTTTCTTCTAATTTCCGAATGATTCCACCTTTCCAACCTCTGTTCGTGTTGGTGCCATCAGCACCGACAATTTCTAGATGTTCCACATCAACTGAATTGTCTTGCAAATGTTGCCATATAGCAGGTTCCGCTATAAGAGAAATATGTTCCTCTTTGACAGTGTCGCGGTTGTACACCTCACCTTCGCTTACTTGTGTAAGTGTATTGTCTTTGCGGCCGTCAAAATACAGCCCATATACAGAGTCAATACTTTCGGTGTTTTGGCGCTTAACTCTAACACTTTTTTTRCCCGACTAATCTTGCATTTGTCAGTGACAAAGCTAGCATGATCCCCTGTTATCAAACCTGCTTTTTTGGCATCCAGAAAAGCAGATGAAACAATCAAGGCCGCTGCTCTATCACTTACTCCAAATCTTTGGGCAGCTAAAGCAGTGTGTTCTAAACTAGTGTGTTTTGTTTGGTTTTAGAGGATGGAAGAGAAAATTCATTATCAGCATCGTTTTTCAAGAATCCATGTGCGACGCACCTACATTGTTGTCGTCTGTATGAGGGTCTGGCTGATCTGAATGGTCACGTGTTCTAGCTGATACTCTTCTGGTAAGTGTTGATGTTGATTCATTTTTCTTTGTAATCTTTTTTGTTTCAGGTAGATCAACACTTCCAATGCGATCGATTCTTCTGGTTCTCTGGTCCAAGATAAATGGTTGTTCATTGATAGGAACTTTCCTTTGGACAAGTTCAAGAAGAAAAATAAATGCATTTACAAGCAGCGATGTCAAATAATTTTCCGGTAGAAGAGACAAAGTCGTCTCTTTTAGAGCTCAAACCTATTGGGTTCCTTAAAAACATGTGTTTAAAAGTCAGAAATTCTTGTGGTATGTGGTGAGCATTTGTACAACTCTGGTGTGTGAAACTATCGGAATAGATGACTTTTTGAAAGTATTTTCAACTTTTTTTGCAACTATTTCTGTAACCTCTTTACTCCTAGGTTCATAGTGGTCGCCTCGGAGTTGCACCATAGGAAATCTTTCAAACTGATAACACAAAAAGAACATCCTGGTAAGTAGGTAACTGGGACTCAGAGAGATTGTACGGATATATGCCAAACACACTACATTTCTGTCTAAATTTAAATTTAGATACAGACATTTTGAGTTCTGTTGAGAGAATATAAGTGATAGCACTCTTCAAAATCAACGACAAGAGTGAAGGAACTCGAAGAAAAAATATTTATGTAGAGACCAGTCCGAACTGTCGTATGGCGTAGGGAAATGAATGTAAGTGATAGAACTCGGCGAAATCACCGACAAGAGTGAAGGAACTCGATTAAAAAATATTTGTGTGGAGACCTATCCGAACTTGTCTTTTGTCGTAGGTTAATGAACCTGAGTAATAGCACTCGGCGAAATCAACGTCAAGAAGTGTGGCCGCAAGCCGATTTTCACCTTGCGCTGTGGTGCGCCGTATTTTCGGTATAGCAAATTTCGGTAGCAAATGACGTGACAAATAACTTTTGTTTTATACATTTTGCCATGAGATGCGTATTTCAGCCGCTAGAAAATTTCACTATTTTAGGCGAATTTCCGAAATTTCAAGGCCGGAGTTAGGGTTGAAGATGCAATTCGATCTCAAAACAAAAAGTTGCATTGGAATCAGGAAGTACTAAGGCAACTTTTCCGCACTATTAGAAATCCCGAATCGAAATAAGTCCGGAATCGACCCACCCTAGTGGACAATTCGCAGCAGTACTAGAGATCAACACGTTATTTCAACCAACAAAGGAATCCACCTCACCAACCAAATCCATTTAAAAGCGATAGGAACGTCTCGAACTTCAATCAACCAAAAATTCAGCGCATCAATCAAACCGCACAAGCAGACTACGATAGACATTTTGAGACACGGAGTACTTTTTTAGGCGAGTAAACGAGCTTATGAGTTGTAGAATAAAGACGTTTTGAAAATGTAAGTATTTTAATAAGTTTTATTACATATTATACTGTGGATACATTTAAAAAGAAAATATTATTATTAATAGGGACTCGGTTAGCAAAAGTCAGCACACTAAACAGAGCCAATTTGAAATAATGGTGGAGTTTATGGAATCACAGCCAAACTTGGCCAAAGGCTACATAAAATGTGCGGACGCTAAACAAACAAGTAAACATTTGTGGGAGCAGTTGAGTGAAAAATGAAATGGAGATGGACCACCCACATGGGACATGTCTTCGTGGAAAAAGGTAAATTTCTGTGTGAAGAAATTTATTTTGCTATTTTTTTTTTCAATTACTTTTTCTTCATTTAAGGTTTGGGCGAATTACAAAACCCACATTAAGGTTAAAGCTCGCAAAAATAAGTTGCATATGTCGGGGACAGGTGCTGGGCCTGCAAAAGTTCATTCCTTCAATTCAGTTGACTTAAGGGCACTTGACTTGCTGCAGATAAATCAAGCGATAGAAATGATAGTAGATACTCAAAAGTTCGGTGCGGGAACAAGTGAAGTCACACAAAGCTACCAATGTGAAACCCCGTATCCAAGCACTCAGAACGATATAACTGATTTGCAAAATTTTGAAGAACTACCACCTTTAACACCACCTTCTCACCCCCAAAAGTCCCCCAAATGTAGCACTGGACGTACTTCATGTACCGGAACTAAAAACAATCTCTTGAAAATGCAAGTAGACGGGCAAATAAAGTTTCTCAATGATTGTACTAAGATTTTAAAAGACGTGAATTACAATTTAAAATCTTTAGTTAAGTCTAATAAGACTCTTGTTGAACAAAATGAAGAAAAAATAGAACTAGAAAGACAAAAACTAAAGTTTGCAAAGTTAAAGCATGAATACAAAATTAAAAGCGACAGGGAGAAGAACAATATAAGAATCGCAAAACTTTAAATCAAGGAACAAATGTTAAATGTTAGTTACTTTATTTAAATTACGAACGCAAGCTTATTTTAATTCGGTCTCGTATTGTTTTCACAATTTGTGAAAACTCGTTTTGATCTACGTTGGGTAAAGCCAAATTAGATCGTTCTTCATTAATTTCAATTACTGTTGGTGCTTCAGCATTGTATATGAGGTAAATGTAATGCAGGGCACAACAAACGTTCAAAATTTKAACAACTTTTTTTGGTGCATAGTGAAGCTCTCTTCCAGCAAGAAGGCATCGAAAACGACTTTTTAAATTCCAAATACACGCTCGATTATTGATCTTGCTTTTGTAAATTTTTATGTACAAAGTGAATTTTCTTCTGCATTGCGGTAAGGCATAAGGAGCCATGGCTCTAATGAATATCCAGAATCACCTTAAATAGGATAGATAATGAGTAATTAGTAAGCGACAAAACCGACCAATTAACTATGAAGATTTATCTACATTTTGGTAGTTGGATAGCATGTATTGTCGTTCGTTTGAAAGGCTCCATATGTGGGCATCATGCGCTGCTCCCCAATAAACTCCACTTACAGCTCTAATATACATGTTATGGTCACAAATCTAATTACAAAGTATAATAAATAAGACTGAATAAAACGTCGTAATATAAACTTACCACCATAGCATTGACGCTATGCTTTAGCTTTCTATTAAAAAAGAGATGTTCATCTTTTACTGGTATAACCATCTGGATATGAGTTCCATCAACAGCACCTATTATTCCTGGTCATCAAAATTTTGAAAAAGTAATTCTTAGCTTCACGCTTTTCTTGTGAGCTCATTTAAGATTTTATGTGTTTCGGACACATTGTTTTTTCAATAGCATTCAACACTTCTGCAATACATTTAGATGCAGTGGACTGTGCTAACCCTGGGTCTTGTCCTATTTGATGTTGATAGCCGCCTTGACCAAGGAAATTTAAAGTAGCAGCAAGTTTTATAGCTGAATTTACTGCCGTGAATCCTATAGGCACCGTTAGTTCTTCAGTTATGCGTCTTAAGACATAATCAAAGGCTTCTTTCGAAAATCCAAAGTTTTGTATTTATAAACTTATTGCGATAAAGAATAGGGCCCCTGCGTTGTGAGTGAGCAATCAGCTGATACGTTTCTTCGGGAAAAATCCAAATACCGTGGAAATCTATGGTATCCTATGTATGTTGTCTAATCATTTATCAGAGAGCGTTTATCATAGAGAAGGTTCACGTTTCAAATATCGTAACTTTTCGAAGGGGTACTCAGAGAGATGAGTCTCACCACAGAAAAATTATAAACGTGTTTCACCACGAAAATAGCAGAATTGAGCATTTTCAGTATTAAATGAGAAAAATAATGCTAATTCAATGCTCAGCTCTGTTCAAGCGCAACTGTTAAAATTTATCCTGCCAAGCAGGCAGTGGTGAAACTCCCTCATCTCGCCAGAGTTAACCAAAAATATTTCTACGTTCTCCGCGCCGTGAACATTCTCTATGATAAATGTCCTTTATATTTATTATATCCTTTATATTATTATTTAACTCGCGGGTCAGCCGAAATACGTTTGATGCTATTGTTAAGCTAATAAAATATGATGAAGTGTTCATTGGCCCGCGTTCGTGCAAGCAACTTCCCGTCCAAATGCAACTTTTAATAGTACTTTATCGACTGGGTTCATGTGGGGAAGGAGCAACAACTTCAAAAGTCGCACGTTTCTTTGGAGTTAGCGACGGAGAAATGTGAGTTTTTTTCTTTTTTATTAAATTGTGCAGCTATTCTTGATCCTCTATTTCTTGATAAAATACGTCATAACTAATAGAGGTTATAATAATTTTGTGCAACTCTGAAGCTAAAATACAATTTTATGTACTGGCCAGATGCAACAGAGCACAGAACTTTAGTGTCTAAAACTCTATGCTGCATTGTGTTGGCTATGATGTTGGCACGGAAATAAAATTGACTGAGAAATCTACCAGACCCAGAAACATATTTTTCCAGAAAACATATACATTAGGATGATAAAAAAAAATTTTTTTTTCGTTTGGTACTCTGAAAAATAAGTTCCTAGACACCTCTAAGGAAGCCTCTCCAAGAATGAGTTCTTAATTGTAACGGGAAGGTCCTCCTACTTACAATTTTCTATTTTTTCTTATTATCATATCATAGGAAATTGAATGCTCTACAAAAAAGGTCTGTATGACTTTTTCGTAAACCCAATCGTTTAAAAGAAATTGACTGTTAAAGTTTGATTATTTTTGGGAAAATTTTTTATTTCTTATGTATTTTATAACTCAATAAACTAAATTATTATGACTGATGAAACTATTACTTGTAGTTTGTGGAATATTGGACAATATTCCACAGGAATAAAATATTGAAAGTTTTTAATTTAATAAATGTATAAATGAAGAAGGTGAAACTGATGAATCTAACAACCAAAGTTAAATTTACCTACTAACGAGGGTGAATCCAAATGGTTCGCCTTGCTATCGCCAATACAAGATTTGAATGCTTAAAATCTTGTAAATCTTATTTGCAACTAATATATCATAAATAAAGCACATATAATATTAAAAAGCAGTTTTATTTAATAGTAGTCATTAAAATTGGAGGAAGTTTAACATTTAAATTCAATTTAAAAAATTTTATGCCTTGTTCACTTGCTAATTTTAGTTTTTCAATTTCTAACTGCCCATGTTTTTTAGCTTCAATTTCAATTATTATTAATTTTATTAATGTGTGCAGATACGCTAGCCTCATCCCCATTCATCAGCAGCACTGCACCACTGTTACATTTCTAGGCCACTGCCGATAGCTAAGATGCAGAGAACGTGTACTATAGAGAAGTTCCAACAGAACAGAGCTGAGAATTCAATGCTCAGAAATATACATTGCTATTACAGACGTATGTTGGCCTTTTTGCTTATACTTTTATACGCTAACATGCTATCATATCAATTGATATGAATATCATTTTGCGAATTTTTGTAAATAGTTGATAACATTATTATTCAATTATGCAATTATCCAAGCAATTTTTATAGTTAATGGGCAAATGAGCTTATTTTTAATTATTTCTTATCTTTGATAATGCAATATCATTTCATATGTATGCATATACATATAAGTTAACAGTAGTTAACGTACTGCAATTCCCATGCTGCCAAAAATTGCAATGCTTGCAGTCTGCATCGTTC
>NW_017537644.1:1533-8033 GCF_001853355.1 Bactrocera latifrons | reverse complement strand
GATGTTCCTTTGTGTTATCAGTTTGAAAGATTTCGTATAGGGCGGCTCCGAGCCGTATAGGTAGCAGCTCCCATGCTACCAAAAATTGCAATGCTGCAGTCTGCATCGTTCACTTCATGCTCGATCAAATTAAATGCTTGGTCAGCTGTTGTAATTCGATGATCAGTGCAATACGTGAATGGCATATGAGCGTGAGAAGGGCTTATGGAAGCAGTTAAAGCCTGACGCTAACGGCATCAGCGATGGTAAGAATGGTACGCTAGTTGTAAGCATACAAATGATCAAATAAAACAGTTTTAGAAGGAAACTCAAAATGTTAAGTTAATTTCAAAATAACTTCAGGTAGTCGACAACACCGTCGCTACCGTAAACGAAGAAATGAAACTCAATGTGTTAAGTTCAATTCAAAATAACTTCAGGTAGTCGACAGCACCGTCGCTATCGTAAAAAGAGGAAATAGAAATTGAAAATAATTTTTATAAGTGGTAACTCGAACAAGCAACTGTCCGAAATAAAATAACTTCGAACAGGTAACTGTCGGAATAAAATGACTGGCGCCTAACGCCAGAAAGAGAAAGGACCACCACCACCATCACCAGCAACTGGAGGCAGAGGAATCAAGACCCCACCGATAAATTATGTAAGTGAAACTTTTTTCTCTCCGCCTTCTGTTTATAATTATATTAGTGATAATTTGACAAGTAGTGGTTAGTGTGGTTGTAATAAACAGGGTTGTACTTTGAACTCCTTTTTCTCATTTTTGGTCTTTTTTGTGCACTTACGTCCGCTATCCGTCCGTGCCATCTTAACTACCTCGCATGAGCAAACTTGAAACTAGTGAACTGTTGGGCAGAGTTGACAACCAACTTTTGACAACCAAACGTTACATATGAATGAACAATAACTGCAGGGTCGTCAGCGTCGCACTATAGGAACAAAGGAAAGACTTTTGAAGACTAGAGCAGCTTACAAACCAGTTTCAGGCCACAACTGTGGTAACTGCTGAAATTAAGACTTACGAACCAATAAAAATCATAGACGGGGTAGAATGTCATGAATGCCTGGATGCAGTTAAATCACTTCCAGAGTTCGATGGCTCACAGGAGCAATATGCCTCCTGGCGGCAGGCAGGTATGACCGCGTATGACATATTTAAAACCAAGGTGGGTAGTTCAAAACACTACCAAGCTGTCCTCATAGTTCGCAACAGAATTAGGGGATCGGTTGATGCAGTTTTTCAGACAAGCGACCATTGCATCTGCTCGAGCAAGAGCTAGCAACGCTAAGGCAAGGACAATTGTCGATTATTCAATTTTATGAGGAGGTTGAGAAAAAACTCACACTTTTCACAAATAAAACTACAATGGCGTTTGATACCGTCCAGGCACAGTACATGAATGACAAGCATAGGGCCGATGCGCTGCGCGAATTCGTCTCTGGTTTAAGGAGAAACCTCACGGATGTTCTTTATGCGGCACAGCCAAAAGATTTGCTCTCGGCTCTTGCAATGGCCCAGGAAATAGTAGGAAATCACGATATGCACGCATTTGCGGCCCAGTTTGCAAGATCGTTGTAGGAAAAAACATCAGATAACCTCAAAACAGATCTTATCAGAAGCAGTCCGACATTCAGTACAAGACTGGAAAAAAACGTTTTTTCACCGGGGAGCAAGGAACTCGACCAAGATGAGAAAATGGAGGTCGATCCATCCTCGAAGTTCCGTCAGAGCACTAACTCTCAAAACCAGAACAACCGGATTACGCATAACTCAAGCTTACCCATAGCACATCCTTTTAACAATAGTCAACCACAAGGTGCGTTCAGCAGACCAGCGAATTCTCAAGGAACGTCGGACTACAGACGCCAGAGGATTAACCATTTCACTGAAGAAAGGAGAGAGGTGAATGAAAATCAGTGCGATCAAGCCGCTTATGATGCAGCGGCTGAAATAGAAGCTGAAAATGAAGCTGAATATGAAGAAGATGCGCGTAATTGTTTAGCGGAGAGTCCCTGCTCCCGTTCATCCAACGAACAGTAGCAGGGAAGTTGTTGAAAGTGTTGACACCGGGGCATCAAAAAGTTATATAAAAAGCCTTTTACCCTCTGTCCCAGTACAGACCCTGTTTGTGGTTAAATCAATTCACGGATTTAACAAAATAGAGAGTGAAAGCTTCATTACGATGTTTTTCATAAATAGCCCCTTTCCCATTTACCAGGTCTTTTGACGGCATAATTGGAAGCAACTATTGACCTCGCGTCAGAGTTGATCCACTTTAATGGTGGGTTTAGTGTGAGATTCCACAAATGTGCTCAAGTCAAATTCACAAAAATTGAAGACTTAGAAGTTCCAGCTAACGTCCGTGCAGATTTTCTACAGATGATGACAAAGCACTTGAAGGTATTTGCCGACTCGAACAAGTTACTCCCGTTTAACACCAATGTTATTGCCACCACTCGCACAGAGGACAATGAGCCAGTCTACTCCAAAATGTGCCCATTCCCCATGTGAGCTACTGACTTTGTGAGCCAAGAAATCAAAGATTTGCTTAAAAATTATATCATCCGACCATCTAGGTCTCCGTTTAACAACCCCGTATGGGTTGTCGAGAAAAAGGGCACAGAACTCACAGTCACGTCTAATAAGCGGTTGGTGGTAGTTTTCCGAAAATTTAACTCCAAAACTATCGCAGATGTAAAAGCGGGCATTTTGCAAATCATCAAAATTTTTCCAAAAGCAGAACTGTCGAAAAACCAATACTACATCAATATGGTAAATACGCCACCGTTGCACAGTACATCAAACGGACAAGTGGAAAGATTCTACAGCACCCTCGTGGAAATTGCCAGATGTCTAAAACTGCAAAGACAGATCCAAGACGTAGTTGAACTCTTTCACCGTGGAATATAATAGGACGTTCCATTCAGTGACGGGCATGAAGCCGATTGAGGTTATCCATGCCAGCTTACACATTTTCCCGGATATTGCTGACAGACTAGAGAAAGCCCAACAAGAACAAGCGGAGTAATACTTACCGCCAAAATAGAATCTTTGAAGTTGGAGAAAAGGTCCTGGAAAGGTCCAACAAGAGACTAGGCGACAAGGTCACTCCACTGTACGTCGAGGAAAGGATAGACGCTACTCTAGGAACAACCGTTCTTATTAAAGGGAGGGTGGTCCACAAGGACAACCTCAAGTGAAACTCTCGAAAAAATACCTTTGACTTGGGCCGCGCTGACAGCTTCCATATTAACGTACTACTCGCACGCTGACTATATACCTATCCTAGACGGTACTGCAGTAACTTGGAACGAGACGAGGTCCATAAGGCATATATCAAACTTAACGGAATATGGGCAATACATACAAGAAACCACAGACTTGATTAGCGTCTTCCCACAATCACACATGAGGAAGATCCCAGAAGTAGACACCAGGCATTTATGTACTTTATTAGGGACATTAGGAGTACACCATAGACATGCTCGGAGCCTAAACATTTTGGGCTCCGCCCTGAAGGTAATAGCCTGACTTTAATGACTTACTACAAACAAGACTAACGGAGCAAGAGCTAATACAGTCAAACAATAGGCAGATCGTCATTAATTCCAGAACTCAGGAGCAGATTAACGCTCTCACGAACGGTCAATAAGATTCTCGATGTAAAAAAAGGGAAGAAATAGATTCATCGCACCTCTATGAAACACTTTTGTCCAGAAACAGAATTTTAACACTATATATTCAAAATTTAATAATTGCAATCACACTGGCTAAATTTAATATAATAAACCCTGCTATTATCGATGCAGATGATTTGGAGGCGGGTATGAAGGAGAGTTTGACAGGAGTTACAATAAGCCAATTGTTTAGCATAGCTAAAGTTAAGGTTTTAGCAAGTAAGGAAATTGTAAGTTTTATTATCGGTTTTCCTAGACCTAAGTTATTATGTAAGAAGATTACTATTTTTCTTGTATCGCATGCTGGCCGTATATTGCATTTACCGGACAACATTATAGCTGACTACGGAGGCAACATTATTGCTGTTATATCCTGAATTGATACGCTAATGGTAACGTTCTGTGAAGAAGCCGAAACTGAAACTTGGGCACAAAGCCTACACTCCGGCGCTGTAGCACACTGTGCCTCCAAGCCCAGCGACTTATCCCCCATTGTCGTCGTCGACGATGGTATAGTTTTGATAACCGATGCAATAGTCAAGACTAGCATACACAATGACCCTGAAATGCTTATTAATGGCATTTATCTTTTTACATTCGAACGCACCGCTTTTATCAATGGCACCAAATACCCGAAAAGACTTAAACAACAGTCTGCCTTAGCACAGATCAACATAACCTCGCATCATACTCTACTAAGCCTACCATTTCTCCACAAGCTAAGTGAAGCAAACTTGCAGCACACCGCTGAAATACGTATACGAACGATTGTTACACCACTATTAGTCGCAGTAATTTGTGCCACAATCGCCGTAGTCCTTGCTGGATCAATCATCTTACTAAATCGCTGGCGGCGAAGAGAAACTTCTAAGGGGTTCGTCAGTTCGTCAAGTGTTGGAAAGATTGTGTATGGCCGAGGACGACCATGTTTTGAAGGAGGGCGTAATTAACGTACTGCAGCTCCCATCCTACCAAAAATTGCAATGCTTGCAGTCTGCATCGTTCACTTCATGCGCGATCAAATTAAACGTTTGGTCAGCTCTTGTAATTCGATGATCAGTGCAATACATGAGCATGGCATATGAGCGTGGGAAGGGCTTATGGAAGCAATTAAAGACCGACGCTAACGGCAGCAGTGACGGTAAGAATGGTAGGCTAGCTGTAAGCTTACAAATTATCAAATAAAACAGTTTTAGAAGGAAACTCAAAATGTTAAGTTCATTTCGTAAAAAGAAGAAATGAAACTCAATGTGTTAGGCTCATTTCAAACTAACTTCAACAACGCCGTCCCTATCGTAAAAAGAAGAAATAGAAATTTAAAATAATTTATATAAGTGGTAACTCGAACAGGCAACTGTCGGAATAAACTAACCTAAAAAACTTAATATATTACAGCAATAATATATATGAAACCACATCTTTTATCATTTAAAACTTTCTTACGCATCGATCCTGCAGATATGTACATATGTAAGAACAAACCAATTTCTAATCAAGATAATATCATTATACCAGTAACATAATATGCGCGCGAATTACATTCCCATACTCTAAACACGTAGTAATTATATACTTATATGCATATAGTAAATGCTTATTGTCGTACTAGCATAATAATATCGTAATAACATATAGGTTCCAAATTCAGCTAAGTTGAGTTGAGAGAGAGCGTATCCCTGTTATGTGAACGTCAACTCAACTATAAATATACATACAAAGAATGTCCATACAGTTAATCTTAATATTAGAATTAAGCGCACTAACAAATAATGCTAGTACAGCTAGCCCTATGCTTAGGTGTAAGAAAGCTAACAAGGAATGTCAATTAGGTCAGTCTTCAGATTCAGTTTAATAAAGGCGGTTGTGGAAAAGAAGGCCGAAGCTCTTTTTTTTCTTCTAAAACCATAACTGGCGTAGTTGGATACTCTTTGATCAAAGAAATCGAACAAAAGCTTTGCCGAAAATATTTAAAAAGTTTAAAATAAATACTCAAAAATATACATTTTACAAAAGAAAAGAAAAGTGCGAAAATAGTACAAAATTCTAAAAAAAAATGAAACAAAAGTGCAAAAAGTTTAAAATAAATACTTAAAAATATACATTTTACAAAAAAAACAAGAAAAGTGCGAAAATAGAACAAAATTATAAAAAAAAACCGAAACAAAAGTGCAAAAAGCTTAAAATAAATACTTAAAAATATACATTTTACAAAAAAAAACGAAAGTGCGAAAATAATAGAAAAATCTATAAAAAACGAAAGCTACAGTGAAAAAAAGTCAGAAAATTTTTTGGTGAAAATCAAACCCAAAATTATAAGAAATCACATGAAAAATGTTAAGTGAAAATAAAGAGTTAAACAAAACACATTAAAATCTTGAAGAAAAAGAAAGCGAAGCACTAAAAAATTTGCAAAAAGTTGCGAGTCGTGCTAAAAAGTGCTATTGTCACGTATCACAAAAAAAGTACAGTATCGACGAAGCWAAAATTGACAGCTTGCAACAGTAACCACGGAAATTGCGGTATATACATATATATATAAAGCACAGTTTCAAAAACAAAGCTAAATTTTGCAGCTTGCAACACGCGTTAAAACAGTAACAACGGACATTGAAGTATATATGTACATACATATTATATATATATATACATGTGTATATAAAGCACAGTTTCGAAAAAAAAAACAGTAAAATAATACGGTTTAATATAAAACAAAATTATTTAAAAAAGTACAGTATCGACCAATATACATACATATATATTGAAAACTCAGTGTCGAAAAAAATCAACTACATTTTTACAACCGTTTTGTGAAAAAAGCAAGTTAA
>NW_017537644.1:0-1219 GCF_001853355.1 Bactrocera latifrons | reverse complement strand
TGAAAAAAAGCATTTCTAAAACACAAAAATATATACGGTTACGGACAATCGAATATAACCATCAAAATAAAACAAAACACCCGAAGTAATACTGGTTATAGTGAAAATATTGAAAACAGGAAAATAATATTTATGTGTTAGCAGAAGCTAATAAAAATAAAAAACTAAAGAAAAATTTCTAAAACCAAAGACTATATATACAGTTACGCGAAAAGTAATAAGGACACCGGCCTAGAACTAACTAAGTTCATGTGTATCCAGAAATAGAAACAAACTACAAATAAAAAAGTTTCTAGAACGTTTAAGAGATTTCTAAATAAAAGGAGAAACAAGAAATGCATATACTACAACTACAAATGAACCAACAACCACAGTTCTACAGATTTCACATGTCACCAAGGGACAGCATTGACCAATTCCGGAGAATGAAGCCACTAGACGATCATCACAATCCAAAGACGTTTATCAAATCGGTCGAAACCAACATTTCTCTCTGCGGCACAGACCAAAAACTCATCCAACATTGTACCAATATTATAGCAAACGAAAAAATACTGGGCACCGCCGGAAAAAAATCTCTTACTCCTAATTTGTAAAGATTTTATGCTGCTTTGGGTGCAACCTGGGAAACGAGGCCATTCTGAGACAAAATTATGTAACGTAATTTCCGAGGGAAAACTAAGTTGGTGCTTTAGGTAGCGGTAAGCGATTGGCGCCAAAAGAAAAATACACCCAAAGCTAAAGTTTTAAGAAAACTATCATATCGCCGACCGTGACTTTGGCGATTACTATTTATAAAACTACTCCTCATACAAGCACCTAACTGAGGAGGAACTTTGTTGCAAACTATCTCAAGAGGAACTGACTGTTCCCTAAATGAACTACTTCTTAACATTTCCCTACATATTTCTAATTCAGTTGCCATTTCAACCAACTGAGCTTTTAAACTCCTATTCTCC
This sequence comes from Bactrocera latifrons, assembly GCF_001853355.1. NCBI lineage: Eukaryota > Metazoa > Arthropoda > Insecta > Diptera > Tephritidae > Bactrocera > Bactrocera latifrons. The sequence continues at coordinate 260 of NW_017537644.1, read as the reverse complement.
TGTTGTTTTTCATCTAATTTTATTTTTAAAATCCTATTCTCTTCCCTCAATTTTTTTTTCTATTTGTCCCTGCTGTCAGACCCCTACCTGTTTGCGCGGCTTTTTCACAACTATTTAGTAGTTCCTCCTCAAGAAGTGACAGAGGCTGTAAAATATTATCGCGGTCTTCCCTTTCCAAAAGCGAAGCAGCTGCCTCGCTGCACCGTTTGCATTTGAGGCAGTTTAAATTAAATACAAAATGTTAAATATAATCATAAAAT
>NW_017537643.1:63774-64760 GCF_001853355.1 Bactrocera latifrons | reverse complement strand
ATATTTAGCAGCAACAAAAGACTTGAAACTGAATTACCACGGTTGTGGGCAGGCGCTTGGAGGTTATGTAGATGCAGATTGGGGAGGTGATATGAGTAACCGTCGATCATACACCGGGTACGYGTTCTTCTTGGCAGGTGGACCAATCTCGTGGAAATCGGAAAAACAAAATTCCGTAGCCCTTAGCAGTACGGAGGCTGAGTATATGGCTTTATCATCAGCRGCCAAAGAAGCGTTGCACTTGAGACGTTTAATTACTGAAATTGGCTGTGGCACGGCTAGTACACCAACAATATTGTATGGCGACAATCTCAGCGCACAGAATCTCGYTAAGAATCCAGTTTACCATAACAGGTAAAAACATATCGACATCAGATATCATTTCGTCAGAGAAGTCGTCAAGAGTGGTGACATAGAATTAAAGTACATTTCAACCGAAAATATGATAGCTGATATATTAACAAAAAATTTATCGAAAACAAAGCATTTACATATTGTTAAATTAATGAATTTAAATTAGATTTTATGTAAACAGAATCACATTGAGGAAGGGTGTTGAAAATAAGTCCGTTTCCAATGCGACTCTGTAACAGCAAACATGCAAACTAACCAGAAATGTACAAAACGAACAAGTCTATGATTTTTTCATTTTAACTGTTCATACCTGTTAAATACTTTGAATAAAGCGGAATCTCAACAGGTTATATAGAACTTGAGATAATGTCGGTACCGTGTGGAAAACAGTAGTTTCAAGAAAAACCCGTTTAAAAAAGTGCGTCAAATTTCAGGTAGTCTAAGTCATTTATTACTGCGCTAGGTACTGCGTCACTAAAGTAGAATAGAATAGAAAAGTAACTAAAGTAACTGTAGCTCTTAAAATAATTTTAATATTTAAAAATGCTTTGAAGGATATGTTCTTAAGGGTCGAATCGAAATCGAATTTTTCAAAATTCTAGAGTAGAATAACCCCTTAATATATAGTATAA
>NW_017537643.1:58520-59919 GCF_001853355.1 Bactrocera latifrons | reverse complement strand
AAGCTAATAGAAGAAGGTGAACGTCGTAAGTCATGTGTAACGGAAAACACCGAAGGTAGCGTGCAAGCGTTAATGGTTCGCGAAAATTCTATCAAAAAGAATAGTTCTACGAATTTGAAACTAAACGAAGTAAGCAGCGCATCGAACAACAACAACAAAAACAAACGACATAATATGAAATGCTACAATTGTGGCAAAAAAGGTCACTTCGCTGCTCAGTGCAGAGAGAAGCAAAAYGTGCAAAAACAACAAAAAAGCGACAACAATGGAAGCAACGGATTGTTTGCGGCGATCAGCAAAAAATTGCTGCATACTGATGYTTGGTGTGTCGACAGCGGCGCATCCTCTCATTTGTGTTGCGACCGCGATAAGTTCAGCGAATTCGAGTTGTATGAAGAAGAGATCAAACTTGCTGGCGACAACAAAATGTTAGTGGCTGGCAGAGAAATTGTTCGGTTGCAAACGAGCATGTTYGACGTCACACTTGTTAAAGTATTGTTCGTACCTGGACTACAATGTAATTTTATATCAGTCTCCAAAGCAGTAAACAGCGGCTACAAAGTTGAATTTACAAGAAATGAGGCAATGATAAAAAATAAGCACGGAGATGTCATTTTGAGTGCTAACAAGGTATGCGATCTATTTCTATTCGAGCCCAATAAAAATCAATTGTTTTTTGCATGCAAACCCAACCATGAGGCAATGAAGTGACATTCTAGATACGGTCATCTAAATTTTGCTAGCCTGCGTGAATTGAGCAACAACAACATGGTTCGAGGAATGAAAGTAAATATCCCAGCAGACATTCAATGTATTTTATGTATGTCGAATAAGTGTAGCCAGCGGCCATAGAATAAATCTGATAGCCGAGCAGAAGAGATTTTGGGGTTGATACACACTGATGTGTGTGGGCCTATGAGGCATGAATCAATTGGCAGTGCGAAATATGTATTAACTTTCACAGATGATAAGACGCGATTTGTATTTGTTTATTTTTTAAGACGCAAAGACGAAGTACTAGAAAAATTTAAAGATTTTAAACAAATGATTGAGTGCCAAACAGAGAAGAGAATTAAAATGCTTCGTAGTGACAACGGCTCGGAATTTGTGCATAATGCGTTAAAGAGCATGGTATTGTGCGACATTTAACAGTGCCCTACACACCATAACCAAACGGCGTAGCAGAGAGGCTAAATCGTACACTAATCGAGATGGCAAGGTGTATGGTAGTAAGTTCTGGTGTGAATGAATCGTTGTGGGCGAGCCTGTTAATACGGCAGTATATTTAAGAAATCGTGCACCAACAAAAGCATTAAATGCTATGATACCATATGAAGCATGGTATGGCTATAAGCCGGTGGTAGGGCATTTGCGTACATTTGGGTCACTCGCGATAGCT
>NW_017537643.1:55368-58084 GCF_001853355.1 Bactrocera latifrons | reverse complement strand
TTGGTTCGTAGTGGGGAACCAGGCAGACCCACAAAGCAATATACGTATTTAAATTTAATAGGCGCTGATGATGTAAAGGTTCCTGAGTCTGTAGAGCAGGCATTTTCAAGTGAATATGCTACTAAATGGTACGACGCTATGCAAAATGAATATAATTCTCTTAGAAATTCCCAAAGGGCAAAAAGCCGTACGATGTAAATGGGTGTATGCCATTAAAAGAGATAAAGAGGGTAAGGTGAATCGCTTTAAAGCTAGTTTAGTCGCAAAAGGGTTTTCACAGGTTTATGGCGTTAACTATGATGAAACCTTTTCATCCGTTGTAAGGTATAGCACTATCCGAATGATAATTGCGCTCGCAGCGGAGTACRGGTTACATCTTCATCAGATGGATGTATCCACCGCATATTTAAATAGCGAGTTGAGCGAAGATATAAACATGCGTCAGCCAGAAATGTTTATTGACAAACGATTTCCTAACCATTGTTTGAAGCTGAACAAAGCCTTGTATGGACTGAAGCAGTCCGGGCGCCAGTGGAACTTAAGGTTAGATGAAATTTTAAAGAAGATTGGTTTTCAGCCATGTATAAGCGAACCTTGTGTGTACATAAACAAACAAAAGGGGCAAATTAATATTATTGCGGTATACGTTGATGATTTGCTCATAGCCAGCTCTGACTTGAAACACATGCACGATATTAAAGCCAATATTGMAAGAGAAGTAGAAGTGGTCGACAAAGGACCGGTGCAGCATTTTTTAAGCATGGAGGTGAATCGTRATGGTGAAACAGGCTCTATATCTATTGGACAAAAGGCATATATTAGAAAGCTATTAAACAATTTTGGCATGAATGACACTCGACCGATTGCTGTTCCTTTGGATGCAGGACATCAAATTAATTGCAATAACACAACATGTAGGAAAGTCGATCAGGAACAGTACCAATCCTTGATGGGATCACTGATGTATTTAGCTGTGTGCACACGACCAGATATTTTGCACTCAGTATGCAAATTAGCGCAGAGAAATAATSATCCGCATACAGAGCATTTAGCAGCAGCTAAAAGAATTCTACGTTACTTGAATACGACGCAAGACAAGAAGTTAATCATACAAGAAGTAAGCACATCGACATAAAATACCACTACATACGGGATATCTRTCARGGAGGCGATATTGAGCTCAAATATTGTTGCAGCAGTGACATGGTTGCTGACATCTTGACAAAGAATTTGCCGAAACCTAGCCACGAGAAGTTAACAAAGATGTTAGGTTAAAATTAAATAAATGAATGTTTTTATTTTTAATAAACATGTATATGAACGTTGAGGAGGCGYGATGAAATGCATTCCTGTGTACAACGTACATATCCATGCAACCCTATTTCTTGTCTTCATAACTTTGTATGTATACTACTTTTTAATATTATAATTGTAACTTCACTTGCTTTTGAACTACCTTTGAATAAACATCTAATTTGTAAGCGTTAAGTTGTGTATACTTCATTTTTCACTTGGAAACAAAACGGCAAGTAAAAGCATAATTTACAACAAGTTGCATCTGTTAAATACAGAGGATGCGCAAAATAAAGGAAAGGTGCACACTGAAGGAAACGGAGCGGCTTATCCATAAAGTTGAGTCAAGACAAGGGTTGTGGAATTTCCTTTCTTCCTTAGTTCAGGCCCCGACGAGGTCAATCAGTCTCGATCCATTTAGCTGTTTCGTCGTGGAGGCTGAATTTACCGACCATAGCGCCAAAGATACTCTCTTTGCCCACCCTGGCGTTGCTGATATCGTGGCGGGGGCAGCTCTCATAAGTGCGCTAAARGCACTCACAAAAGGCATCTGTGGTCATATCGTCCTTCTCATCCGTCGGGGCGTGGGCGCAAATAAGCGATATGTTGAAGAACCTCGCTTTGATGAGGGATGGGGCCTAGTCGTTTATTCACCGGAGTGAATAATAGTACTCGGCGACGGAGTTTCTCTCAATTAAGGGACCGGACATTGTATTGCATGCCCTCAATTCGTAATYCTTATTTCGTTTGCCATGGTCGTCATCAAAAGGTTGGTCTCTCATCCGAGGCTCGTTGTTCCCTTTCATTACGGGTGGTTTTTGTTTTTTTACGTAGCTTGCCCTAAACCCAGCGCACAACCCTGCGGACTGGMTATTTCGCCTTYTCACTTTAGCTCGCCTTCATACGGATGTTCTTAGGCTACCCAGAGGATACTTAGTCAAAGACCGGAAGTCGTGAGCTCTTTGAGTCAGATGTAAAAGAATCGTTTCTGGCYACTCCCCAAGTGAATGGCGGTCAGAGAACTTTCCTCACTTGCGTGAAATTCTACACATGACTACATCCTCTATTAGGTAAATATAATTGTCGTTGCGATATATGATCATGGCTTTTAACAAAGATTCGCAATTTAATGTTATATAGCATTGAAGGACGTTCAAAAATCGCATCAACACCAGAAATTATAACCAAAASACTGGTYATGGTTTTGGAAGATCGTCGATTGACTGAGAGAGATTTAGGAGACTCTACACATGTGTGGCAGTGTGAGCAATATTTTAAGTTAAATTTTGGGTTTTAGAAAACTGTGGGCACAATGGGCGCCGCATTCGCTAACAATTAAACTAAAACACATTCGAGTCAGACTTTCTCAGCAACATTTAAAGCGTTTAAAAAAGGATAAAGTGGATTTTGTGCCTCGATTTAT
>NW_017537643.1:40110-54068 GCF_001853355.1 Bactrocera latifrons | reverse complement strand
TTGCGGCTTGAGGGGTTGAAGTTGGGATTTGCAGGTTCGGAGCAGTTTTGAGTAAAGAATTCATTCAACATCTTTAAATAACGGTGCTTATTGACAGTTACTGTTACATGRTTATCTTCAAAGAAGTATGGTCSGACAATGTACTTTTATGAAACTGCGCGTCGCACAGTAACTCGTTCTGGGGGAAGTACCGTCTTTTATTCTATGTACCCTAATTTTGCTTGTTACATTTCCGTTTTCATCAAAATGGACTTAATCAGACATTATGCAATTTGTCAAGATATTTTCTTCTTCGGCCATTTCAATAATGTTTCATCGAAATCCCAGAAGAATAGGCAAATCTAGAGGGTTGAACCGGCTTGTATTTTAGATATTGTACAGAAACAGGTTTAAGTTTTAAAAACCATCTGCTAACTCCAATTTGCGCCGATAAGTTGTAAGTCGAAACACTTGGATTTGCCTGAATTGACGATACAATTGCCGCGATTATTTGTTGAACGCCAACACTCGGATCTCGATTTCCAAGATTGGGATTGTTTACCAATCTATGAAGAGTCTGCTAACTTTACCATTAAGGATATTAAGAACTACGTCTGATTTACTCGTTCGAGCAGATGACAATAACATTAAGTTTTGGTAAAATATTTGGAAATATGCAAATAAAATATTTAAGGGTATATTCTAGTCTAGAAATAAAATTTTGGGCAGTTTTTTGAATTTTATTAAAAAAACCAAAAAATATTTTTACTATCCATTTTTCTATGGTGTGGTATGTGTATGGGGGGGTGACATTGATTCTGACTCTCCTGGTGGTCTGAAAACAAAATCAAAAGGAATTCTTAATCAGTAAGGATGCTGTTATAGTCGCTACCTCTGGGAACACGAATTTTTTTTAAATGGCGCCTGCCTAAAATGAAAATAATTTTTGAGGTTTTGTCTTTTGAAATTCCTGAATTTTTTGAAAATATTAAAAACAAAAATTTTGACACGATGCTGGTAGGAGCGATAAAGGATTATATAAAGAAGATTCACACAAAATTAAGTAAATCGGTTATATAGAACTTGAGATAATGTCGGTACCGTGTGGAAAAAAGTAGTTTCAAGAAAAATGCGTTTAAAAAAGTGAGTCAAATTTCAAAAATGCTTTAGAGGATATGTTCTTAAGGGTCGAATCGAAATCGAATTTTTCAAAATTCTAGAGTAGAATAACGCCTTAATATATAGTAYAAATGACCTATGTCTGGTTTCCACTAGGACATATTTGCCTTCAATCAATCAAATCAAAAYAAGGTCATATAAAATGACAGCTAAATGAAAGCAATCAAATATCTACATATGTATATGTGTCAACATTTGACATCCAAATTTGATTTCCCAACATGTTGGCAATTTTTTTTATTTGACGCGTAAACATCTGTTAAATACAGAGAATGCGCAAAACAAAGGAAAGGTGGACACTGAGGAAACGGAGCGGCTTATCCACAAAGTTGAGCCAAGACAAGGGTTATGGAATTTCACTTCCTTTGACTATAGGGTCGTTATTTTCGAGCATGAGGTGACTGACATACTACAGATGCCGCGGTCGGAATTAGCGTTTTTGCGTTAGTATAGGGAAATAATGCACAAGAAATTAGATAACAAGTATTTCCCTTAAGCGGCTTTCAACGGAAACTTTTCTCTTAAAGTGGACCAGCTGAAGGTAGGACCACCACGATGAGCCCCGTCTATCACTGACTAAAGTTCCTGGAGAACGCTTGCGTTTTGAAGCGAACAGAACATCGAATTTAAAATTTATATACATTTATGCATAATAGTCTGTAAAATAATATTACAATTTGTTTCCCATATATGCATATAATTGTTTTTATAGGACAGGCCGTCGACCCTGTCCCCTTGTTGCTTTGTTATAAGGGGTACCTAGTCTACTTTGTGTAAGGATAGAAAGAAGTGTCGTCGACGTCATCTAACGGGAGAATAGTTGTTAAATGAGTATAGTTAGTAGGGCATACAAAGAGGTGGCCAGTATCATGCCAAGACTCGTTGTACGAAGGACATATGTATATTAGATATGTCAGGGTCTATTCTAAATAAGTTCGAGTTTAACCTGCTACAATATCCAGAACGAAGCTGCCAAGGTTCATTCTCGTTTCTTGCGGCAACTCGAGCTCTTCGTCTGCTATGGGTGGTGGCGCGAGGAATGGCGGTCCGTGTTTGTCTTAAGTTAGATGAAGGAGTTCATTATGCCCCTTAACTGGGAGCATACGGCCCGCACTATGCAGGTTTTCGATTGGGGACATCAAGAAACATTCCGTCGTTGTCCGCAGTAAAGTGTTCTGACAGTTCTGAAGCTTACTCATCTGCGTTTCACTGCATCCAGGTGACCATTTTGGCGCGGTGTAATTTAGGATTGGCCGGTCGATTGCCTTTTACTCTAATCATTTTGTCCGCTTATGCTGGTTTACCATTTGCCGAATCCCCAAATTGAGATCCCTTTTTTGGGGATCACATTGATCAGCATAGCGTAAGGTGTCGCGCTCATTAGCTAAAACGGCTGCTTCGGCTGGGTTTTGGGCGGAGTTCCGCGAATCGTACAGCCGGGATGAAGTCAGCGGTAGCTTTTGCGATCACCTTTTCGAATCGACGTTCGCCAGCGATTACGTCCGTAAGAATGGGTAAAGAAGTAAAGGTAAATTTACCTGCAGAAATACAATCAATCAACGCCATCCACCATCACGAGACAGTGGAATGAGCACTGGAGACTCTCAAATCAGCTACGAAGATTGCCGATTGGGATGGTTTTAGAAATTTTTTTGATATCCAATGGCCGAGAGTGGGTCCAAGTATTTCCACAACTGTCCAAAGATTTTAAGCGGGATTTAAGTGGATATTCAAGTATCAAGAGGAAGTAGTAAGGTGAGATCAATGTCACAATTATATGGTTTAATAAAACCTAATTTTGCTGTGGTTTATAGGTCACCATACTGGCTTCCGAAATCATATGAATATGTAAATATCATGCATCATTGCTAGTCTTTTGTATCTTCCCATTTTTTTTTAAATATTTTTTCAGCAAAGAAAGCAATTTTAAAAAATCTGTGGAACCTAAAATGTATATTCGTGTGTATTATATATGTATGTGAATTTTACAATGATTATATTTACTACCATTGTAAATGTTGAATTAAAATATAATTGGTGACGTGTAACACTAGTATACTTACTCGTTATAGTATACGAGTAATTATGCCAAATAAAAGCACTTTCTTTCGCACACTCTTTGTTCAATATTTATTTCACTAACTGAATATATGTATTTCTTTTTATTTATATAACAAGTTTATTATTTGTTTTTGACACCGACATACTGACACCTTGGAAAAATCCGGGCCCACGTCACTACGTCACTTTGGCGGGAAGTCGCAAATAGAAAGTGCGGAGGTTGCGGTTAAAAAAAAAAGTTAATAGTTGAGGGTCGACCGTCTTACCTTGCGTATGAAACGAAAAAGAGAGTGAACCCGTTGGGATCTATCCCTTTTGATACTCGTTGATGATCGTGTGGTTGTTGTGTTGTAGTGATGAGCGGTATTAAGTACTGTGTTTGATGCGTGTGTGTGTAGTGTTTTTTTTTTTTTTTTTTTTTTTTGTTTTTGTTTTTATAGTAGGAGGAAACATCGAAAGCCGGAGTGCGGGCCTTTAATTTGCCACTGGACAAAATATTACTTCATGGGACTGACTGGCGCCTAATCTGTTCTAAATGTCTCAATTTTGTCATAATTATATTTGCCGCTTCGCTGACAGCTTTCCACTTTACAGAGGATTCGCACATATGCCGTCAAATTTTCCACCGTAAAACTATCTCCAAGGATGGTTTTCAGCTTTTCCCTTATACCTGAAAACCGAGGGCAATAAAAGAACACGTGTTCAGAGTCTTCTATACACTCTGTACACGTCGGACAGTATTGACTATAGTCATGAAGCAACCATGACCCCTGAGTATTTGGGTAAGGTGGAAATTCAGGTCTCCATGTTGTCTATGTATGTCTGTATGTCCGAAATCAGTCGGTAGGTCCACCGTCCTTTGCATGAAGTTTGCCACCGTTGCTGCCACATTGCAATGCTTTTTCTTCTCTCTTCTCTTTTTGCTGTGGTAGACGTCTCTGATAGGTTATATATTCGAGCGAATTCGTCTCCCTGGATGTCAATCGGCGCCATACTGGCTAATACCTCAGCAGCGTCACTTGAAATGRTTCGGAAAGCACTTTCACATGTATTGCTGAAAGCCTGTGTACTGTGTTAATTGGTCTAGCATATGATTTTGTTTCTAGCGCCTGTATCCATTTTGCAGCCGCATACAGGATCACTTAACTTATTGCCTTGGCTATTAAACATCGTCGGCTGGAACAAATACTCTGGGCCTTAGAGTTATGGCTTATTTAAGGGCTCTATTTGGTATACCATCTATTCCTGACGCTTTGGAGTTTTTGATTTTTTCACAATAGCCAATAGTTCGTCTGCAGTGACTAATAGGAGTTTTCATAAATAATGCGTTTTTGGGTTGCTGCGACTTATTTTTGAATTTCGACATACAAATTTTGTATGTCGTTCCCCAGGGGTCTATGTTCGCTTCTTCACAGAGCTTTTCGAAACAGGATCTCCTACTACGGATAATGGCTGACTTCAGGATCTCTTTTTTTTGGCATTTAAATGCTTCTCTGAGGCTGATTTCGTTATCACCTCCCTGGTTACGCTGTAGGCGGCGCCTAGCTGAGTGACAAAGCTTCCTCAGCTTAGCGATTTCGTCGTTCCACCAGTATACTGGCTTTCGATTGTTGTAGTATCTCGTCTTGCGCATAGTTGCATCGCATGCTTGACCTAATTCTTTCCGCACAGAGGATACTAAGTGGGCTGCGTTTTCGCCTGATGCCTTTGCCACACTCCAGACGCTCTCAAAAACGTCAGTATCAAATTCCTTTTGCCCCAACTTCGTTTTCGAGAGGTATTTCTCGGACAGTGGGCTTCTTGGGAGAACGAAACTTCAGCAATTATAGCCATATGGTCACTATTTGTGTACATATCTGACAACTTCCACTTAGTACGCCTGCTAAGCGCGTCGTTAGCAAACATTAAGTCTATTATTGAACTTTTGTTTCCCTTTTGAAAGGTATTTTGTGTGCCACTGTTTAAAATCGTAAGGTTTGTTTGACTCAGAAATTCTAGAATTAGGCGACCACGATGATTAGTAATTCTGCTACCTCAAGCAGTAGACCATGCGTTAAAATCTCCCGCTATTATTATTGGCGATTTGCTTCTGATTTCTAGAGATAACTCCAGGGGAAAATGTGTAGTGGTGTATGCTGCGAACTGTTGTGTGATGAGGTGTTGTGACGTGACGTGCTGCGATGTGGCGTGAGGTGATGTTATGTGGGATGTCGCAGAACGTTCATAGCTCATGTGAACATCCCGGCCCCCCTAGGCGAATTAATCGGCTAGGAGCCTATGCAGCTGTTGTAGTGTACTGAGTACAGCGCTCAACCCTGTTGAGCGTCGTTGTTGCTGGCGATGAGCGTGGCGTGGAGGAGATGGCTGTGTACGTGTTGTGGTTGGTTGGGTGCGTCGTCGTCGTGGGATAGGATCGCTGCGTGGTCTGGTAAGGGTGTTGGTGCGATGTTCCGACGAATTGGATCGGCTCGGCGGGGAAATTGATGAAATATAGTGTGGTGCGGCCTTTGGCAATATTGACAAGGCATCTGCAGGCAGGTCATGCAATGCCCGTGGGCTCTTGCCACCTGTTGTCGTTGAGCGGGCTTCATGCTCTTAAAAATGTTGCATCGTTTCGGGGCGTGTGGGCGATGGCACAGGCTGCAACATGGAGGCCCCTGTGGCTCCAATAGCTGCTCTTCTCTCTCTTCGGATGGCGGTGGTCGCATAACCCTGGTCCTTGGAGCGGCAGCGGGTGTCCCCGACGCTTTCGGTGTAGCGATTTCGGACCTTACGGTGTTGGAGATGGTTTGGGTCTCCTCTACGTCCATWTCTATGGGATTATAAAATTGCATTAAATTGATTTTATTTATAATGTTAGAGTGTAGTTGTTGTAGCTACATGTCTATACATATGTATGTGTATAATTGGTTGATCTTCAACGCGCTTGTTTGAGTTTATTTTTATATACGGGTTAATTTCGAAGTAGCGGAATTGATTTATTATTTTTTCGATTATTTTTGCGAGTTATTTTGCGGTTTTGGTTGAAGTTGTTCTTCGCTGTTTGGAAGAAAACACACTTTAGTGACTGGTAGAGTTAGTATGCCGGTTTGTGTTCGAACATCAACTACTCTTATGTGACCATCTGATCCTCAATGAATCTTTTCAATGCGGCCTAGTCGCCATTCTGTTGGAGGAAGGCATTCGTCCTGTATAATGACGCATTCTCCTCCATTGGCTTTCTTCTGGGCCGTTTTCAATCGATATCTCTTATGGTGAGATTGATCTTTGAGATAGTCGTCCTTCCATCTGTGGCTGAATTCGTGATGAAGAATCTTGATTCTTTCCCATCGATTTATTAAAGTGAATGAGTGTCCTTCTGTCTCAGGTATGGCGAGAAGAGGAGGCCCTCTGAGGAAATGACCTGGTGTAAGAGCTGTGGGATCTTGCGAGAGTGGTGATTTAGATCTTGAATTTAATACGGCTTCGATACTAGTGAGTAGTGTAGTAAACTCCTCATAAATAAATTTATGATTACCAGCCGTTTTCTTTAAATGGGACTTAAATATTTTTATTGCTGATTAACAAAGTCCACCCATGTGTGAAGAACATGGAGGTATAAACTGCCAATCGATCCCTTGGGGTGCGTATTTGTCAACTATTTCAGGGGAGACTTCTTTCATGAAGCTTATAAACTCCGTCTCCGTTGCTCTTTGGGCTCCGACAAAGTTTTTCCGTCGCTCATTATTTTTGAAGGAAATCGGCGTCGTCCGACAAAGCGTGTAAATGCTGCAAGAATCAGACCTGAACAAAGCTCGAGGTGTACTGTCTTTGTCGTAAAACATACAAAAATAGCCACATACCCTTTTCTAAATTAGGAAGACCTTAACATGGAGGCCTTTATCTGGAAAGATCCAGCAAAATCAATCCCAGTGATGATAAAGAAGAAAGAGCATAGCTGCAGCGTTCAGGTGGTAAAGCTGCCATGATCTGCGTACGGATTTTGTGTTTGGACATGGTACATAGTTTACACATGAAAATCGTCCGTTTGATTTGTGGCTTTAGTCGCGGTATATAAAATTCTTGACGGACCATTTGTTGCATTAAGCGATGCTCACCATGTAGTGTAAGCTGGTGCAGATATGCTAGAAATAGGTAAGTAAAACGGGATTTCTCTGGTATAATGATGGGATGTCGTTCGTTATAACTAAGGCWGGAGTTCGCTAATCTTCCATTTGCCCTTATTAATCCCTTAGAGTCCAAGAATGGATTTAAGACGAGAAGTGAGCTTTTTTCTTTGCTGAAATAGCGTGTTAGGTATACTTAAAGATCATTTGGTGCTCCTTTAATTTTTTGTTTAAGTCTTTGAATGAATGTGTGCATGTAAGCGACTACTCTTAATCTTCTAGCAAATGGAGAAAATCGGTGGAGAATATCATCCTCTTCTGGAATGATATGAAAATATTTCTATTATAACTAAGTCTAAGATTTGATATATGCGATTCGATGCATATGTCTTCCAAGTATAAGGTGGTTTTTCCAACCATGCTAGAACTATTTCTGAGGCGGACCAGAGAGAGATACATTTTGTGATCGTTTAATTTGAGATGGGTTTGAACTATTGAAATTAATTTGGCTAACAGAGCGCCATTTAGTTCAAGCCGTGGCAGGCTTAATGTCTTCAAAGGTGCAACTTTGGCTTTGCCTGCCAAAAGATGTGAAATTATTTTGCTATCATACTGAGTGCGTATCTAGACTCTTGCGCAATAAACCTTTTCAGAGGCATCACAGAAACCGTGTAGTTCTGCGTTAATATTAGTCGTGAAATTTACCCATTTAGGGACTCGAATTTCAGATATAGTATATAAGTTGCTAGCAAATTGAACCCATTTCCTAAACGTAAAGGTTTTACCTGTTTATCCCATTCAGTGCCATCTTGCCACAATTCTTGAATGAATGCCATCTTGCGGGGTAGAAAAATTTGGCGCTTTGTAATGGCGGACATGGCAGATATTGACTCAATTGTATATGATCTGTAATGGCATTCCATTGAATCCCTAAAGTTTTGGGAGTACTAGCTTTTCCAAATTTAAGGAAGTCTGTATCTAATAAGTCTTCYTTTTTAATGTCTTTTATTATTTCAGGGTGATTTGATGTAATCTTCTTTAGGGGGAACCCTGCTGAGTTTAATGCTTTGATCACTTGCAATAGTGATTTGCATGCTAATGCGATACCGTGGCTACCTGACAGTATGTCGTCCACTTATGTTAGTGTTTGCAACATAGAAGATGTTAAAGGCAAATTTGTTGCATTTGTTTTCGCCACTTCATGTTATGTTCTAATGGCCAAATAGGGTGCAAAATTGATGCCAAAGGTGACGGTTTTAAGTTCGTAGTCGCTGATTGGACTATTACTTGATTTGCGGAAGACTATACGCTGGAAATCTTGGTCATCTTCATGTACTAGAATTTGCCTGTACATTTTTTCTACATTCCCATTGAAAACGTATTTAAACATGCGCCTATTTAGAATCAGAAATATGAGATCAGGTTGTAATGTTGGCCCTGTGTATAGTACATCATTAAGTGATTTGCCTGAGATCGTACACTTTGAGGCATTGAAAACCACTCGTACTTTTATTATGATTTTATCAGGTCTTATTACCCCATGATGTGGCAGATAAAAAGATAAATATCTACCTTTAGATACCTTTTCATATGATACAGCTTCTTCCATATGATTGAGGTCAAGATCACATTATCGTATGCCGATATAAGCTCACTTTTCTTTATCAGGCGTTTTTTCATGCTTAGAAATTGCTGGACAGTTGAAATTCTCGAGTGGCCTAGAGCTATGGTTTCAGGAAAAGTTGGTTTGAAGGGTAATCGCACAACATAACGACCATGTTCGTTTCTTGTTGATGAGGACTTGTAATAGGCTTCGCATGCTTGGCCTTCTTCTGAAAGTTGGGTGAATTGGGGTAGTTCTTCTATTTCCCAGAATTTTTTAAGTTGGCTATTTAAAAACTTGTTTGAGATATTTTCCACTTGTGTGGTGAGAGAATTAATTTTTTCTGTGACGTGGCCACTTAAAATCCACCCAAAGATTGTATTTTGGGCTAACAATTTATTGGAGATTTTCTCTATACCTTCAAGAATTATTTGAGGTATTAAGTCACTGCCTAATAATATGTCGATTTGTGACAATTGGGAGCATTTTTCCCAGTGTATTTTATTCACTTCATAGTTTGGAATCAAATTTGTAAGTTGCGTGAGAACGATGGCTTATGCATCTATTCTAATATCCGCATTTTGAGATACTTTGGTAATTGGGCATATTTTGTTCGAAATTTGAGCCGACGTGTAACACTAGTATACTTACTCCTTATAGTGTACTTATGCCAAATAAAAAACACTTTCTATCGCACACTCTTTGTTCAATATTTATTTCACTAACTGAATATATGTATTTCAAGTTTATTATAATTTTTTTTTTTGTATTGGTACAAAAAAAACACAAATAGAAAGTGCGGAGGTTGCGGTTTAAAAAAAATTAATAGCTGCGGGTCGACCGTCTTACTTTGCGGATGAAAGGAAAAAGAGAGTGATCCCGTTCGGATCTATCCCTTTTGATGCTTTGGGTGGTGAATATTAAATTACTCCCAGTCGTCTCGTTGATGATCGTGTGGTTGTGTTTGATGCGTGTGTGTGTAGTGGTGTATGCTGTGAACTGTTGTGTGATGAGATGTTGTGACGTGACGTGCTGCGATGTGGCGTGAGGTGATGGGATGTGGGATGTTGCAGAACGTTCATAGCTCATGTGAACAATAATTAATAAAATATATTATAGGTATTTTATAATGAATTTTCAATTGTTCATAAAATTGGTTCCAATAATGCGATTCAAGTCAAATATGCGCCGTTTTGTCCAGCAAAATCAATCCCAGTGGCTTTAGTCGCGGTATATAAAATTCAAATTTGTTCGATGACACGTTCCCAACGAGATGCCAACTTCATCATGCCCCTCTCATAGAAGCTCGCTTCCCTATTGGCAAAACACTTGGAGAGGCAATTTTCACAGGACTCTCTTGTGGCCAACTTCAGACTACCATGCGCGTTCGCCATGGACAGAAACAGGTGGTAATCACTTGAGGCGGGATCTGGACTATACCGTGGATGCAAAAGGACCTCCCATCCGAGCTCCCGGAGTTTCTGGCGCGTCACTAAAGATGTGTGTGGCGTGGCGTTGTCCTGATGGAAGACAATTCGGCCTCTGTTGATCAAAGATGGTCTCTTCTGCATGAGTGCTGCCTTCAAGCGGTCCAGTTGTTGGCAGTACAGGTCCGAATTGAGCGTTTGGCCATAGGGGAGCAGCTCATAKTGGATTATTCCCTGCCAATCCCACCAAACACACAGAAGAACCTTCCTGGCCCTTAATCCAGGCTTGGCCACCGTCTGGGCCGCTTCACCGCTTTTCGACCACGACCGTTTGCGCTTTACGTTATCGTAAGTGACCCACTTTTCATCGGCAGTCACCATACGCKTCAAAAACGGATCGATTTTGTTGCGATTCAGAAGCGATTCGCATGCATCGATACGGTCAAAGATGTTTTTTTGCGTCAATTCGTATGGCACCCATACATCGAGCTTCTTTGATGACTCATGCCCAGCTCTTGACCGATGCTACGGCTATTACTATGCCGGTCTCTTTCGACCAATTCAGCGATTTTATCGCAATTTTCGACGACAGGCCTTCCGGAACATGGCGCCTCTTCGACCACCTTTACACCAGAACGGAAACGTTGAAACCATCGTTGTGCGATGAAAATGGAATCCGTATTGGGTCCATAAACTGCACAAATTTTATTGGCGGCTTGAGATGCAGTTTTGCCTTTATCGTAGTAGTACTGTAAAATATGCCGCACTTTCTCTTTATTTTTCTCCATGTTTGCGACGCTATAACTCACGAACGACTTAAAAGAAACGACAATCAGTCAGACACGTGTTAGCGCATGAAAAGAGCTTTCCAAAAAGGTATATCATGATCCGATGCGACGAATAAAACTAGAACTACGCGCTCTCAGCGCTTTTTTGACAAGCTAATATTAGAAATGAGTTAAGTGCAACTGGTAATGATGAAATTACTTTTTTTTTATTTACATTTCAGAAAGTTTATAAAATAAGAA
Source organism: Bactrocera latifrons (assembly GCF_001853355.1). Classification (NCBI taxonomy): domain Eukaryota; kingdom Metazoa; phylum Arthropoda; class Insecta; order Diptera; family Tephritidae; genus Bactrocera; species Bactrocera latifrons. The sequence continues at coordinate 42,685 of NW_017537643.1, read as the reverse complement.
CTTGAACATATTTTGTATTTACAAAAGAGTTTAAATTTTTGAATTACATATGTGCATATTTGTAAAAGAGAAAGGGCGTTTGTATCTTTGTCTGCGTCAGATAATCGTATATATTATATAGACTTACGTATTTTATATGCAAGGAGAAGTGATATTTTAATTATGAACACCTAATTTTATTATTTTGTAATAGTTTTACCTTGCGAAAACCCCCCATCATTTTCACGATCATAAGCTCCAACTTCTACAAACAAAAATTTATAATCGACGTCAACCATAGGCATCAGAACTATACTTTTGTATTTCGCGTAGTTGAAATACTTTGAACTGCTGGGGCCTGAATCGCTATGTGTTTTCCATCCAATGCTCCAACAGCAATTATTAAAGTGCCATCGGTGGTAAAAACGCTGCGATACATTTATGCATTCCTCATGAGTGCTGGGAGCCTTATTAAAATACAATTTATATTTTTTCACCGAACAGAAATAAATACTTACTTTCAAAAACTCATCCTTTAAAGCTTGAAAAAATCGACCTAATAGGAAATCATTCATCAAGTTCGAGAAGTAGTCGCCTGTGGCTAAATATCGTAGTGCTACCGCCAGTCCTTCACCGACTGAGATCGCTTTACGGAATTTGGTATTCCTTTTGTAAACATATGGTCTAAGACGCTCCACTAAAAAGTCGAAATCTTTCAGACTCGTTCCTACAAACTAATCTTTAATTTGCCTTACACTTTATGCCTGGTTTTCATTAGGTCAAAATACTTGACATAAAAAACTGCCTGAACGAACAGCTTCGCTTTTGGTGTCAAATGTGTTTTCATTACAATATCCAAACTGACCGAATGTCGATATTGCAGTGCCTTTCAAAAACTGTCGTAAATTTTGGTTTTCATTTATGTCAATTGTGAACAGGCAATTTTGACAGCTGTCAGACAAAGATACAAATGGCATTACTGATCCAGGAAATTGGCGAATGGAGTTGGGAGAAAATGGAATGCTTCCATCAGTTCGGCTAAGCAGTATTTTAGGTAGGTCAGCGATAATGCACGATAAATGTCCGTGAAAGTTTTATGAAGTATTTCATGACTCCTCATGAATAGATTGAATGGCAATATAATAGGACGATATTACATAATTCGTCTTTGTAGTACTTTCCTCTATTTTAAACCTATAATTCTATAATTTTGGGTATTTTGCAAATACAAAATATTTTCATGTTCCTTTTTTATAAACTTTCTCAAATTTAAATAAAGCAAGTTTGAATTCAATTCATTTCTGTATATGTAATCTTTTATAAAAATTTTTAGATGATAACATTTTTTTATAATTATTATTATTATTTTTTGCTCAGTTTTCAAAAAAAGTATATAAAAGGACTAGCAGATATAGTAAATGAAATAGATGTGATGTCTAATTGCATTATATTGTAGAATAAAACAGCAAAATTAGGTTTTATTAACACATAAAATTGTGCAACTGATCTCACCTAGCTACGTTCTGTTGATACTTGAATACATACCGCTTAAATTCTTTGGCCAGTTGTGGAGATTCTTTTGCCCAGTCTCGGCCATTGGATGATACAAAATTTCCTAAATCATCCCAAGCGTCACTTTTGGTAGCCGATGTAAGGGTCTCCAGTGCACGTTACACCACTAGAATATACTCATCATCATCTCTTTGAGCTCGACGTCTCCTCTCTTGAAGTGGATGGCGTTGGCTGCATTTCGCCAGATAAGCTTGTATCTTGCGCCTCAAACAAATGTATTATTTTTACAGATACGCATAAATGCGTATACTTTCATTAATTAATATTGATGTCGTGTTCGCTTCAACATGCAAGGTGGGCTCCGGGAACTTTAAAGAATTAAAAAGTGGGTTCACTGTAGGCGTTCTTCCAGCACCTTAACCACTTTTTGTATGTGTCTTTCGGCCACCTAAAAGTAATATTTATAATGGAGTTTGTTGTGTACTATTTCACAATTACTTACGCGAAAAGAGCAGCGAAGGCTGTTTCATTTGGCTGTTACTTCTGATCTTGGCATATTTAATATGTCTGCTACTTCATGCCACTGAGCATCTCGCAAATTTCGATCTCTATAATCATGGGGAAGAAAATTCCATGGACTCTACTTCTTCCGCTGTCTATTTTGCTTTAATAAAGCACTTGAGTCGACCTGTTTTGATTGTTTTTTTAATACGATGTATTACGTATGTATTTCAAGTTGAAAAATTAGCTTCAGGCTTTTCAACTTTCTGTGTTTTACCAGTTTTTAGATACAATGTCGGTCTCAAAACGTAATCTTTTTTAATTTGTTACAGCGAATCAGTACCATGAAACAAATTTTTGGCGATTGAAAATTACGTATTTTCTAAATTATTGCTCACTCCAAATTTAAATAAGTATTTTTATAGATTCTAATTAAGTGTTTGGCGGATGGAGTCATGTGTAGAAGTTCACGCAAGTGAGGAAAGTTTTATGATCGCCATTCACTTGGGAGTGGCCAGAAACGATTCTTTTACATATGACTCAAGCAGCTCACGACTTCCGGTCCTTGACCAAGTATCCTCTG
>NW_017537643.1:37591-39010 GCF_001853355.1 Bactrocera latifrons | reverse complement strand
TAGATACCGAGAGTTGAAAAGGGAAGCGAGACGCAGGGGCGTGCTAGTTAGAGCGTTAGCTAAAAGAGCGCTATCGGGATATTTCGCGGGGAGTGGTGTAGGTCGGAGGAAAAAAAACACGACCACTGAAAAGTAAAAAACATCCTCGCAAGAGAAACCCCTGTTTTCATGGCGACCATTGCAAACACATTAAAGATAACGATTTAAGGGCAAGCATCTGGATTGCCCGGTTTTACTTGGAAAGGTTCCACTGCCTTTACTACAGGTCCCATAAAATGAAACGCAAATTCGGTGAGGGATTCGAGGTGGGAAAGAGACTCCGTCTCGAATACTGTCATTCACCCCGATGGATGAACGTCTAGTCACGATCCCCATCAAAGCGAAGTTCTTCAACGTATCGCCAACGCCCCGACGGAAGAGAAGGCCGATGTGACCAAGGATGCCTTCTATGACCAATTGGAGCGCACCTATAAGAGCTGCCCCTGCCACGATGTCAAAATCTTGTTTGCAGAATTTAACGCCAGGGTAGGCAAGGAAAATATCTTTGGCACTACGATCGGTAAATTCAGCCTCCACGACGAAACATCCATAAATGGGTTGAGGCTGAACGACGTCGCCGGGCTTCGAAATATGGTTTTCTATAGTACTAGATACTAGCATAGTAAAATTTACCAAGATACCTCGTCTCCGGATCGAAATGCCACCAACCTGATCGATCGTGTTGTAAAAGATAAAACGTATCCAGTGTTTTAGATGTGCGCACGTTCCGAGGTCCTAACATCGAAGAGTTTGACAAGTTGGCTACGACTTATTCCACCATTTAATACTTATTATAAACACACATGCATTCTAATAATATTTAATATTTATTTTCAAATATATTGAGCATACATAAATAGACACATAAAAATACATGCATTTTTATGCAACAGAAATACATATATTATATATGAGGCACGTATGCATTAATGTACAATACGCATGCACTCAAATTTACAACAATACAAATATATTTACTTAGGTAAAAATGTATACATACGGCAATCTATTGACAAGATATACATTATTATAACAATAAACTTGAAGGAAATCCCAAACCATACAGCATAAACAATATTATAACACACGCTCACGCATGTATTGCATTGTAGAGTTGGAAACAAAACCATGTGGTGTGAAGTACATATACATATACATATTCTTATATAAACCTTTAAAAATAGAATATAAGACTTACAAATTTAAAAATAAAATCAGCATGAATAATTCTTAGTTTGAATAAGGTCTTTAGTTCACACACTCACCACACTCACCTCGCGAGAGTCCAGGATCCACACACTCAAACGCACACCACACTACACCACATAAAACGGGTCAGCCTAGACACACGTCAGTTCAGATTCGACCGCCTTTGAATCA
>NW_017537643.1:8848-36206 GCF_001853355.1 Bactrocera latifrons | reverse complement strand
TTTATTTGTTTAAATATTATGTCAGTATTGCTATTGAGCATGACAAAATAGTTACGCAACACTTTTTTGTCATGCTAATTTAAACTCCATTTTAGTACTATATACATATATTGTCCATGAATAAGTTAACTAAAACGCTAAAAAAATATATAGCATATTTATTTATATCAAGAAGATATATTTAAATCTTTACTACGGTGAATGGGACTTTCCTTACTCCCTTGTACCATGCTTTGAATCCACGTCGCTTGTCCACCACTACTACGCAGCGCTCCAGCTCGATCCAAAGTGAAATTTAGTTATATTAAGTGCATTTACATTTGTTCAAAATAAGGGAAAACCCACAAGTCCAGGGTTGATTCGATTGTGAGAGCACCTACAAGTCGAGTGTTACATTTATAATATATTGTTAAGAAACAAGTGTGAATCCCGAGTTTTTATTTTAACAAGTGATAAGTGAAGCGGGCAGTGATTAAAACATTGGTCCTTCGAGCCGCAAAACCCGCACTATTGCAAGAAAAAAAAAAAAGTGCGGGGAGGAACTTACAAAAATTCGTGCATAAAATTGAGTGAGGCGACATATACATACACATATACAAAATTTAGTGCAATATATATAAAAAAAATATGATTGCAATTGAAACTAAAGTGCAGTCCATACATCCATACATACATCCATACATACAAAAAAACTAAAACAAACAAAAAATCAATAATTGGTAGCCAAAGCCAACATTAGCATTTAATTATCTATTTTGTTATTCAACGACCAAATCGGCACTTTTTCAGCAATACCCCTTGTCCAAGCAAGCAGGATTGCAAACGACAAAAAAAAATATTTATTATTTATATTAATTTCTTATTATCGGCCGTATACGCAAGTATAAATTAACGAGTGCAAAGCAGTAAATAAAATAGGAAAAAAAACAAGAACAAACTAATAGCACAACTATTAGGAATACGAAGCAATAAATAAAATAGGAAGAAAACAAAACAAACTAATAGCACAACTATTAGGAATAAGGAAAACGAAACACTCGTTCGTTAGTTCGTATATTGCGTATACAACAAAAATGCAAAATCTAATAAGGAAAACGAAATACGCGTTCGTTATTCGATACGTTGTGTATACAACAAACATACAAACCGCTTATCTTAAAGATTCAAACATATTTATTGTTACTAGAAATACACTGAGACAAGTTTTTTCTTTCTCATATTTTAAATTTTTACCTATTATCTAAATGAACGGTTCTAAGGAATCTAAATCGATRCAATATCTGAAAGTACAAAAAATGATTTTTGAAGAAAAGAGCCCCTTTTCAATTGCTGAAACTACACGCTCAAAGCAAGGTGCTACAAATCAAACAAAAATTTTTAAAGATATTTCATATACTAAGTTTATTGCTGAGAGTGACATTTTAATTCTATACTTCACTCGATTTTCATCTTCATTCAAGACAATTCTGAATCGGTATTAGAAATCAAAAAAGAAAATCTAGGCAATTTCTGGACACGTCTCCAAGCTACGTATGATGCAATTCTATAATCTGACGAATCAGATCTACCGGAAAATTTCAAATCCTCGGCTTGCTCTAAATACGAAAACTGCTTAGACCAGTACGAGGAAACGAGAGCTATGATCTCCGATCAATTGAGATTAATTAAAGCAATTGCACCTACTCCACAGCCGAGAGAAAAGCTGCTACAAATTCAAAGCCAAGAGGCGAGTTTAGGCATTCACCTTAAAGTGCCAGCATGGCCGTCTTTCCGGGACATGTTTACGGTCATCTACATAAACCATCCTAAATTATCACAAACGCAAAAATTGTATCACCTCCGATACAAAACAAAATGTCAAGCAGGCGTAATAGTCAAACAGTTCGCTCTTAATGACGAAAATTTCAATTGTGCTTGGGAAGCACTAAAAGCTCGCTACGAGAACGAAAGAATATCAGTCGACAAACAAGTCACAATATTAATGAATTTACCAAAAATTCAGAAAGACACAAGTGAAGAATTTATAAGACTCCAATCCACTGTTTCAAATTGCTTGTCGGTTCTAGCGACACAGAATATTCCCACAGACAATTGGGACCCCATACTGGTAAATATTTGCTCTGCGGCATTACCAGAAAAATCTTTGCTTCTGTGGGAGCAATCGCTCTCATCGCGAAGAAAATGCCCACCGTGGCAACAAATGAAAGATTTCTTAACTACCCAAAGTCAAATGGCGGGAAGGGTAGATAAAAAAAAAACGGGGGAGAACAAAAAACGTTCAACACGACCTAAATCGAATTTTCATTAGACCCCAAGCTAGTAACAATCACAATTTAAGAAGAAGCTTCTTTTAAAATCAACCGTTCACATCCGAACAATATAAAAAAACGTCCTGCGAACTGTGTAAAGGAGGGCACAAGCTGAAAGCTTGCGAAAGTTTAAAAAACTTAATATCGATAAGAGGAACAACTTTGTCAGAGCAAAACTGCTTGTCCCACTCACATAATCTCAATAATTGCGAAAGCAAATTCAATTGCGTATATTGCCACAAGAGGCATCATTCAATGTGGCATTTCAGTAACTTTTCTAGCACACTCCAAAGTAGCGCTTTCTCCAAAGGAGCAACGGGTTTAGTTGCAACCGCCACTTCCGAAACATAAAATCACGAGAATCCCAGCAGCTATCTCTATCGAGCACCGAGGAGAACTTTTCAAATTGAGAGCCCTAATAGACCAAGGATCACAACGATCATTCATAGCGTCTAGGGTGCAAAATAGGCTAAAACTACCAACAAAACAAGCCAATTATGAAATTACGGGAATGGGCGGAAGAGTAGTACAAAAATAAAATAAAATCTGCCCCATTACCTCATTTTCCCCCAAGCGGATAACCGCATTCAAGCAGAAGCTAAAGTCTTACAGCAACTTACGAACATGCTTCCAGGCTATCATATAAATAGCAAGCATTGGAAAAAGGTTACACGAATTTTACGAAGACCATCTCAAGAATTTATGGAGCAATATGGAGAGAAATATCCACGAAGTGACACTCCATTACAACAATTCATATTTTAATGTTGAGATAGAGGATCTATCTTGCGATGTCACTGACATTATAAGAACAAAAACGCAGTTTAAAAAATAGAAGAGGCAAACTGCGCGTAGTAGATATACGTTTCGAGAAGAATTCCGTTGATGATCTATTGAAGGAAGGCAAGCTGCGAGTAGAAGATATATATTTCGATAAGAATTGCGTTGATGACATATCGAAGAAAGACAAGCTGCGCGTGAAGATATAACTTTCGAGAAGTATGACATTGATGACACAACGGATATGTGTTTATAATAAGTATTAAATGGTACCCTTTGACACCAAAGCTCATGTTCATTCTTCAATCATCATCAACATAGTTAGGCTGTTCATGGCAAGGTGGTTATCGGGTTATGTGGTTATTAGATTAAAAATAACCTCTATGATCCGTGAACATCCCATTTGTATGGTTATATGCTTATTTTTACACAAACASYTGTTCATWGTTTACATTTTAAGTTCAATGAAATTTCTACTTATAAAATGCCTAAACAAAGTTTAAAAAGCAACATAATTGAATTTAAAATAAGTTCTGCTATTCAGGAAATGGACTTTATTGAAGGTATGTGCTTATTAAATAATAAAAATTTTAAGAGTTCAAAAGATTCTTTGTATAAAATTTGCAGACATCTTGCACCCTGAACAGTGTCAAAATGCAATTGTAAACAAAAAACAGCTGTTAATAGCAGAATTTCCAATTAGAAAATATAAATGGAAATGCCATTCGCTTAGTTTTATTTATTTTTTGTGCTGCCATTTAGTAAAACTCCAACGACTTTCTAACACTGGAAATAAGCAAACAACCACATAATCTGTAAACAAGGGTCTGGGTTGGTCAAAGTTGGTTATTTTGTCATACCGCATTTGTTGTTGTTTACTTAATCACATAACCACATAACCCGATAAACACCTTATCGTGAACAGCCTAAGTGTGTATGGTAAAATTATATTTAAAGTTATCAAAGCATACTAAATTTATAGCCTTTCCCAGTATGTACTTGTGTACACAATTATTTTAAATATATATTTTTTACAAAACGCAAATTCACTCCTCTGCCATTTTAAAGTTCTCTTTATTAAAACGTTTTAAAAATACACAGTGCTTCTTATCTGTATAATGCTTTTATAGGAAGTGTTGAATCGTCCCCTTTGGGTATGTTTTGCAAATAGCCAATACCTCGTTAAAGCAGCTGTAAATCTGTATATACTTTTCCTGAACCTATGTAATAAGACCATAGGTTTTGTTCTATTTTTTTCTGAGATTCCTTTATCGTTCCTGGCGATCACGGCATTATTGTAGTTACTCAGGAAAACCCCACAGGCCTTCTCCATGTCCCATACTTTCGATTGGAATATGTTAACTCTTMTTCTTCTTTACTGGCATAGACATCGCTTACGCGATTATAGCCGAGTTAACAACAGCGCGCCAGTCGTTTCTTTTTTCGCTACGTGGCGCCAATTGGATATTCCAAGCCGGAGTGGAGGTCTTACTACACGCAACGTCGTCTCATCAGTTTTTGTCAACGTCCAAGCCTCTGCACCATATTGCAGGACGGGAATTATGAGTGACTTATAGAGTTTGGTTTTTGTTCGTCGAGAGAGGACTTTGCTTCTCAATTGCCTACTCAGTCCGAAAGAGCACCTGTTGGCAAGGGTTATCCTGCGTTCGATTTCCAGGCTGACATTGTTTTGTTGGTGTTTACACTGGTTCCCAAATATACAAAACTATCTACAACTTCAAAGTTATGACTGYCAACAGTGACTTCCCCCTGCGGGTAGGGGGACCCCTCTGGGTTCGACGGGAAACCGAATATACCCGCGGTAAGGCATGCCTGCCGTAAGAGGGGACTAAAATCCCGTATGCACTGTGTCTGTGTCTGGGCTTGCCTTGAATTTCAGCATAGTCCATGTCAGATATAGTAAAAACATGGTTACTGTACACTGTATTTTTTCTTCCTGGTATTCGACCGTGTTTTCGTTTACGATTTCGTTTACGAATGGATTTACGAGACACATTTCCTCCTACAGTTGAGTTCTTAAGGGTTCTTAGGGCTTCTTGGGGGCTCAACTGGCAGTAGCGGAAGCTACAAGTCACATCAAAGACTAAAAAATGGTACCACGGGGAGCAGTCAGCCCTTGGAGGTAACTTCAATCTGCTCATTGGGTTTTTGGCCCTTTGTGGAGATTCGTGGTGGCTGTGGTTTAAACCTAAGTGCAGGAAGGGCATTAGTCCAGTGTAGAGTCGCACTACGGCCGGGTGCCGGACCCAGAGTACGACAGAGGTTTTAGATGGGCCTCGTACCCGACCAAGGTGGCTAGGGTATGCTTGTCCACCCAAACCACTTGGAACCAAAGTATAAGTGTATGTGGCGGCATTCATTCTTTGGTTCTGCAGAGTATGATGCAGGTGCATGCACTCGTGCTTTGGGACCCTGATCAACGCATTGTTTTGATCTATGTGCTTCTAGCAATAGAGAGCACCGTGGGGTTAGGCCTTCGCAGGCAGGAACTCACGTCAAAGCACAAAGGATTCTGTCAACAGTGACTAAAAAATACTACCTCCAGCAGCAGAATTAAGAAGTCGCACGATAGGGAGTCGCCTTGTCTGAAACCACCTTTGGTATCGATCGGCTCGGAAAGTTCTTTCCCGATCCTGACGGAGCTTTTGGTTTTGCTCAACGTCAAAGCCGTATTTGTTTTGCGGGGATACCAAATTCAGACATCGCGGTTTCGTGGTATCGAAACCGCTTTGAAATCGTTGAAGAGGTGGTCTGTGTCGATTCCACTTTCACGGATCTTTTCCAAGATTTGTCGCATTGTGAATATGGTCAGTTGTTGATTTACCATGTCTAAGGCCACACTGATAGGGCCCAATCAGTTTGTTGACGGTGACACACAATACGTTCGATTGAACCTTACACACGATGTTGAGGAGGTTATCCCATGGTAATTGGCGCAGACTTAAATTCCAATCGTTGGGATTGCTTTCGTCCGACCATATTTTACAAAGAAGCTGATGCATACTCCTTATCAGTTCTTCCGGTAATCCATCTTCATCTTCAGACGGGTAATTGCTTTTCGAAATTCTTCATGGAAGGGCAATCCTGCCGTTGTAAGTTCACCGCTATTCAGCAGAAGGGCAAGCCGAGTAGAAAATCGTTCGGCTGTCTGTTCTGACTGCAGTTTCTCAACGTCGAACATTTCTAACATTTGTTGACGAGCGTTTTTTGCAGCACAATGCGGTTGCGGATCTTGGCTGCAACAAGATAGTGGTCCGAGTCGATGTTGGAACCTTGGTGCGCACGCACATCTAAAACACTGGAGACGTGTTCTCCGTCTATCACAACATGATCGATCTGGTTGGTGGCTTTTCGATCCGGAAACAGACAGGTAACTTGATGTATTTTCTTGTGCTGAAATATAGTACTAGAGGTAACCATATTTCGGGCCCCGGCGAAGTCGATCAGCCTCAACTCATTTGGGGACGTTTCGTAGTTGAGGCTAAATTTACCGACCGTAGTGCCAAAGATACCTTCTATGCCCATCCTGGTGTGAAAGTCGCCAAGCACAATTTTAACATCGTGGCGGGGGCAGCTCTCGTAAGTGTGCTCTTCCGTCGCGGCGTGGACGCAAATTAGCGATATGTTGAAGAACCTCGTTTTGATGCGGATTGTGGCTAAACGTTCATTCACCGGAGTGAGTGATAGTACTCTTCGACGGACTTTCTCTCCCACTACGAATCCCACACCAAACTTTCGCCCCGGCACTTTCTCAATTAAGGGGCCGGGCATTCCAAGTTCAAGACTTCAATTCGTAGTTTTTAATTCCTTTGCCACTTTCATTATCAAAAGGGGGGTCTCTCATCCGAGGCTGAAAAGTAACCGAGGCCGAAAGGTAACACAAGCTTAGTCTTTATATTTAAGAGCTCTCTCCAGCCAAGTCACAGCTGAATGCAAGGCAATCCCGACCGACCCACTTTTGCAGTAGTCATGAGCACATAACAGCCCGTTGCTTGGAATTCGACCCGTAATGTACAGGCACATGAGTCTCTCTACGGTATTTAATATAAACGAGGGGAGACTGATAGGATTACAGTCCTTGTCGTCACATGGGAGTTTTTACCGGCCTTCGGAACGAATCCCACTTTATGTTGCCTCAAAGCCGTCGAAATGTGACCTAATCTGACGCATTTTGCGTAAATGGGAGCCAACCAACTGCATGCTATCTTTGTTACGCGCTGAAGATATGCAGAAATATTGCCGTCTGTATTCAGAGACTTAAACGGGTTAAAAGGAGTTCTTAGCCTACGTGAAACGACGCTCTTTCAGATCGTCTGAGAGGACCTTGTTAGCTCTCCAAAGGTACTTCTTCTATAGAAAGGCTTAGCATAAAGTAAGCGTTCAGTAGAAGCCTAGTGACTCGTCACTTCTCACAACCCAGTTTTCAGACCTACCAGTCAGATCCTCAATGTGATAGGATTAATTGCGAAATTACATAATAATTGTCTAACTATAGCAAGAGATAATTTGTTTCTGTCATCTTCAATTGTTAGAAGAATACAACAGCTTGAAAAGCATGTCGACTTAGCTATTTAGCTATGTATGCCCAATCAGTATTCCCATTTCATTAATATTTACATTCAATTAGAATTCCGCATTTAGTATTGTTCCGTGCGAATTTACCAATTTCTTATTTTACTTTCAAAAACCAGTATTAAATAGTATAGTTTAACAACTTTTAAGTATCTCTCAAAKTTTCTCAGTAGATTCTTATCACTATTATAAAGTCCTTCTTGTGCATAATATGTAAATGGTAATTAAGAGAGTGCCTAAAAATGTATCTTAAACAACAAACAACATTCATATGGTACAAAGGAGTAGAGACGAAGACTGTCACTTACTAATGAATTCAACCCACAAAGGTCTTTAACGTATTTTTTACCATCGTTTATTACACCAAACATGTGAAAGTAATGGTAACATTAATTTAAATGCTCTTGCAAAATAATTTCCTCTTTGGTTTCCCTTAATACGGAAATCAAAAGAAGAGCGCAACGGTCTTTCAGATCATTTTCGCACCAGGCATTATGAAATCCTTAAGAATTTAGTTTCCATTTTGCCAATAATTCACGACTTTAACCTACGCATCCTTAAGCACTTTTCGCGATGACAAACGACATATACATATGTACCTGTATGTATGAACAGTATGGGATGTATTGTTGTCCGCAATATTCAAATAGAAAAGTAGATACACATACTATAAGTGTTCATAAATACTTTCAAACTTATATAAACCATATGCTGTGCGCGCTAGGCTTTGCATCTTTACAGGTATTTCCGGGTTACCTATCGTAGGTATGCAACAAGTCGCTGGCACTGAAAAGAAAATACTAAGGACAACAGCAGTCCTTTGCACGAGACACAACTTAACTTAGTTAAATATTGTTGTATGCAAATTAACTTAGCGTTAGCGCGGAAAGCGTTTTTAAAAGGAAGCTAGCTTCCTCTTGTCTACAATCGAAAGTGCTTTCTTTATTTCATGGTATCAGTCCTCAGTTTTATCTTTGCTTTTGTTAGCAACATTAATATTATTATTCCCTCCTGCTTGGGTTCTTAACTTATTCCCTAAATCCTGATTTGCAAAGTTTTATTATATTGGCGCCCAATAGCTGATCAAGCCATATCCTGCTACACATATCGAGCAATTTCGATTAATGTTGAGGTTTCTCTTACAACCTGACTGTTTGTGATACTGTGATTTGGGATACAAAAGCAAATTTCAATTAGAAGTCATATCAAATTCTTAAACTGCACCGTTGTAAATCTTGATTCATTGTCAATAGTTATCCTTTTAACATTTGGAAAACTCTGCTGTGAAAAAAACCAAAAACTTGGAATATGCCTAAATACATGTAATACATTTCAAAGGCTGCGCAAAAAATATATCCATGTGAACTTGTGTCCTTAAATACTTAAGTATGAAAACCTCGCCTGATACTTTCTGCGGATGCCTATCATATTTATTTTTATTACAAATCTCACAATTTCTTAGGTACTCTCTGATGTGCTTCTGCTCTATTATGCGTTTGATCAATGAACTTCCCCATTTAACACATTCATTGAACATTTTTTTGCATATACATTTATATGTAAATGTTTCCTTTAATTTATTTTTGATCTCATACAGATCCTCCGATGTGCAATGAATTGCTGTTACAAGATCATGTCTCAAAATTTTTTTTCAAATCGTTATCAAATTCTCCGTTGTATCAAATTCAATAATCTGCGTTGTATTTCCAAAATTAATTACTGATACATGTATCGTAAAACGTCCCCTTCACAGTAATATTTCCTGAACTTGCACATTATCAGTAATCTGGCAATCCAAGCGGCCACCGCCGGGAAGCATTTGTTGCTGCAATTAATCTCGTGATTATTGCCTCGTTCATATTAGAAAAGTTACTGATTAGTCCGTGTTTAAATGAGTTAAGTATCTGCCTGGCCAACCGGAAAAACTGGCTCACACTAATACAACACATCCGATGACACCATACTCATACATCACCACACAACACAACTCACCACTCTTCTACATCAATCAATTCATTTACCAAAAAGGCTGGGCAAAATGATGGCGAACATATTCGTTTTTGATACGTTCGCTTACACCCTGCACCGCGATAGCACCTCACGCTCCTCCACGGTTATCCAATTCACCAATACTGTTCACGTTATTTCGGGTCCATATCGATCCATCAGCAGCCACCGGGCTGTATTCGTTATACTATATACAAATATATACGTACATTCCTTTTGTGACGCGCGCTGTAGGTACGATCCCGTTCAACTCGATCGCCAACACCGGCAAACCGGTCAAATATTTCGTGACTGTATAAAACATCAATTTATGGTTCTAAATAAAATTGTTATAAAAGAAAACAAAGTGTATACAACCATCTTTTTTTTAACTAAAGCATGGCGTGTGATCTAAATAAAATATATATCATTTAATCAGGTCCTTCGAGCCTTACAGAAAGGCACTATTGGAAAAACTAAAATCAAAATAAACATAAAAATTTTGACAAATAACAAAAAAAAACCAAAAAAAAAACAACCAAACTAAAAGACCGCAGTAGGCTAAAATAAAAAACAACAAAAGTAAAATAAAATAAAGTGGAACGGCTCCCAAAAGATATGCACACACAAATGTACGTATATATGAAACAAGAGGGTATATGCCAATAATATCTGCAAAAGTAAAACAGAGGGGACAATTAGTTACTATTTGAAAAATATAAACACAAAAGCACAAAATTAAATTTGTGTTCCTAACCAAAATTCTGTTGGYATAAAAAAAAGAGGAAACCATCATAAAACTGTTTTTGTTCGGTTTATTTTCCGGTAAAAACCGAAATACTGCTAACAAACAAAAAAGCTTGGTAATATATAAGTATAACAAATTATTGATGCCGTTAAATGCTGACAGTTGTGTTAAAACACACTAAATATTTCCACAGCACAAAAAAAAAAGTTCAGGTGAAGTGGAAAAAATTTTCCTAATTTTATCTTTTTTGTTAAAAACAGAATCAAATAGCAGTTAAACAAAATACAGTTAAACAAAATCTACATACATATATTATATTAAAACATATAAATCTTCAAAATCCACATTGGCATCTATCCGGCAATACCTCTTGTTCTTTGGCAAATAAAAACATTGCATAAGCATAATCGAATTGATCTCTCTAGCCAACTCCCCATTGCTTAAGAACAAAACCATAATTATACATAAATACATGCAAACCAATCTTAATGTAAAAAGCGCATTGACCTCTTCAACGAGCTCTCAATTGCACAAAACATAGCAATTTCAATACATCAATACAAGTCCAAGTATTAGGGATCACCTAAATAAAGAAACCATTCGGACATCGAATATTTTAATAAATAAGAAACGCGGTTTTTAATAATAATTAATTCAAATATATTTTCAAACTAAAAAATAAATAAATAATATTATTTTGCAACTCCACGAGCTACACGCTCAAAACAGGATGTTAAATTCATTTCAGAAAGTAACAGTTTAACCAGATACTACACTAGATTTGCCGCTTCACGGATGCACGAAAACTCGGAATTGTTATTAACGATTCAGACTTGTACATAATTTCCACATCCGAACTGAAAAAACAAACGTCATGCGAACTACATATGTAAAGGAGGGTATAGTCTTATATCACTGTGGAACATTTTTGGGATTATTGTCTGGGGGGTGAGAAATTCCAAGTCAGGGTGATGGTACTAGGTCAGTATAGTAAAACCCTCAAAGGGTTTGGCGTTYGTATGTGTCAGTCTTTTTTATGACCCTATGACCCGTTTTTTCCTTATGTTGGTGTTTTTTCGCTTAGTTGTAGTATTTTGGCAAAAACCAAAGAAAAAAAAGAAACCAAAAAAATGCTTGTTGGGAAAGCATCGTTYTAACCACTACGATGCTTCTGTCGAAAGGATGTTAAGAGCATTCTCGGAAGTTTTTTATTTTTTTATTTTTTTGCTTGGTTTTTTTTTTTGGTTTTTGCCAAAATGTTACAACTAAGCGAAAAAACATCAAGATAAGGAAAAAAGGGGTCATAAGCTCATAAAAAAACCTGACACATACGAAAGCCAAAACCTTTGAGGGTTTTAATATACTGACCTAGTACCATCACCCTGACTTGGAATTTCTCACAACCCAGATTAGCTGTTGTACTGTGTATCTTGCGAGAAGTTTAAAAAGTTAAAAGTTAACGAACGAAATAAATATAAAAATTGTAAAAGCAAATTCAATTGCATCTATTGTCACAAAAGACATCATTCAATGCTTCATTACAGCATACATCCCATCTTACCCCAAAGAAGCGCTTATACAAAAAGAGCCACGGGTTTAATTGCAAAAGCAAATCCCGAAACCCAAAATTCGGAAAATTGCCAAGAGGCACCATGTTCCTCAAAGGTAAAAAAAAGCTCAAACGCTTCTCAGCGAGGCACAAAGTGGACTAGATGCAGAACTAGTTACCACCATATCAACTCAAGTTGAGTATAATACAATATATTAATTCACAATTAAGGAAATTTCAAAAGTTAAGAAAACTTTCCCCTATAACAAACAAAACGCTAGAATATCAGTATTGTAAGAGCTCCTCGAAAGCCACAATTAATCGATCAAATAATAGACGGTACGTCGTGCGATTACCATTAGAGCCACAATTTTCTAATACTCCACAAATTGGTACAGAAAACAAAGTCAAAGTTACCTCTGACTGTCCAAATTATTCGCCAGTCATGAAAAAAAAACAATTCTGAGCAAATCTTAGAGCGGTGGCCAGCTCGAAGGACCATAGAAAAAATGTTATAAATAAAAAAAAAAATGGGGCCCTCATTGATTGCTTCGACTACGACTTTGCTTGAAAAACGAATTAAAAGCGGGTTAGAAGGTTATAGCTGACTGATGGTACGTATATGCGCACAGAACGTAAAAGAAAGAGCCTCGGTACCATCCGTCAGTCCCTTTTGTCAAATGTGGTCGGGGTCCTCGGGTGTGCGGTGTATATGATGCCGGTATGTTGAGTATGATGGGTGGATGATTTATATGTAGAGTGGAAGTCGGGATACGCGGCCGCGATGGTTGGGTGACCAGTTCACTTCACGCGATGAGCTGAGCAGTGAGTGTGATGCGGCCGGTGACACATTTGGCTCAGCCCCCGTGACTCACACTCTGGAGCCGCATGAATGTGCGACTGTCAGTTGAGGCAATGCCCGTGTGCCTGGGCAACTTGCTGCCGTTGCAAAGGTCGCATACCCCTAAATATTTCGCAATGGTGCAGGCGATGTGGGCGTTGACAGATGGGAGACTTTATCCGAAGGGTCTCCAAAGTCCTTGATGTGGTCKGTGGTGGTGGGGTGCCATCACGAGGTGTGGGTAAAGTTCCACTGCAGGCGCCGTTGCCGGTACCGGTACCGGCGTTGTTGCCCGTGCGGTTAATGGTGTGGTTGCCGGTGCAGCGGCCGATGCTGTTAATAATGTCCCTAAAAACTATACAATATTGACAGGAAATGAAACACAACATTTTATGTTGGCCTACACTTAGGTCTAACAAAGGTTGTAAAGAGGAAAATAAAAAAAAGAGATAATTGTAAAAGAAAGTAGGGTTGTAACTAAATTAATTTACACACTATTCATATAATAAGCTAGTTCAACTAACAACTTAACAATTCCATTGAGTTTTTGGCTTAACTCTAGCAAAGCACGGCTTAAAATATAGATTGTTGCTGATTTTGTTGTTTTTGTTGTTTCTGGTGTTGTAATTGTTGGTTCAGCTGAAACATGGGTTGTGGCGATGTGCGGTGTTGACGTTTTTGTTGCTGATGTTGATGCTGCTGCAGCTGATTCAAGCGCTGCATGTGTGAGTTGGTTTGTTGCTACTGCGCATGCTCCAACTGAAAGCCACCACCATTCGGAGCGCTTGTGTAGGCCCGTTGCGTGGCACATTGGTAGCCGCCCAAGTGGTTGGCGTATTTACGATTAGCGTATCAACACCCATGGTAATCAGTATAGAGAAGATTGTTGATTATAAATTTCTATCAGATAAACAGACATGGTGATCGTGCCACGATATGTGGCATGAACGTGTCGTCGTATTGATCGACAATTTTTTGTTAATATTCTTGGTTATTTGATACGGCGTGTCATAGCCATAATGTAGATTTTCTATACGGCCAAGCCGCCACTCGGTAGGAGGTAGACAATCATCATGTATGAGGACACATTCTTCAAGTTTAGACGATTGTTCAGGAGTCTTGTGGAGATCCTTGTACTCATCCCTCCATCGGCGGCTGAAATCATGATGGAGAATTTTAATTCTTTCCCATCATTTAATAGGGATAGCGACTCCACGCCTGGCCCAGGAATGGCCAGGATGGGTACTAATTTTAGAAAATGCAGTGGAGTTAAGGCAGTGAAATCTGAGGCCGCAATAGCACCTCACGCTCCTCTACGGTTATCCAATTCACCAATCCTGTACGCGTTAACTCGGGTCGTCCACGATACTTCAAGTCATCGATCCATCAGCAGCCACCGCGCTGCATTCGTTAAATATATGTACATACATTCGTTTTGTTACGCACGCTGCATGTGGCACCATATACGAACCCGTTCAGTCCGTCTATTTTGAAAGTTTTTTAAAATTTTTTGTTTATTGATTACCTCCAATTGCAAGAGCCTGGTATCCTTTCTTTTTATTAAAGATATTCCTAACACTGTCCATATAATTATCAGTCCCTAAAATTTTCCACATACAGTTCAATTTATCCTTTTATAAATTTACCAACTGTTTCTAAATATAATCTCTATAATTGCTTGATAATCTTATAACGTACATATATATATATATATTATTTTTTTCTTTTATTCCTTACTAGACAACTTTTTGATTAAAAGACACATAAAAAATTTATAACATTTTTTATTTAGAAGTAAGGAAATAAACATAACCAGAACGTACATTTTTTTTCTTTTAAAATTATGTAAATCTTTGTTACTTTTTTTTTATAGAGCAATTTACAAAAAGTTTTGACTTATTTTATGCACAGCCTTTCAAGTTTATATATCGATAAAACATAATACTTCCACAAAGATGCTGTAATTATATTTGAGCGTTTCCCTAAATATGGATGAGCGTCTATCATGTAATTTTTTCTTCTATCGCATAACATTACTAACTTTATTCCACACATAGCTGGCTTGTTCGGTATGTACATTCTAAGTAAAAGTTTTCCTCGAAAAGCCAACACCTGTTCAAAAAGGATTAAATATAAACTGGCGTGTAGTTTTGATGACATGTTTGGATAAAAAGCTCCTGGTATTTCTTATAGGACCACATTTATCATTAATCATTGTAACTCTTTATCGTCAAAATGTAAGCACGACATTAAAAATTTTAATCTCATCTTTGTAATGGGGGCAAATATTGCGGTCCGCAGTAACTAGAATCAAAATGCTATCAGATGGTGGTTTTTTCAATGATAAGTAATTTAAAGTATTCAAAAGGATCTAAAATGTAAATGCGTAAACCCTCTATCTTTGTGGACATAAGTCATACCGCAGCTATGTGATTTGACTTTTTAGTCCTCCATTTGTGACATTTTTTCCCACGGAGATGAGTTTCGAAAACTCAAAAATATATTCAACTTTGTACGCAAAGCATTCAGAGGAGTGTGATCTTCATAGGAGAACTGTGCCCAAAAAATAAGGTGACATTTGAATTTAAACTGCGCGCGTCCAAGGATTTGGAGAATTTTTTTTTTTGGGTGTACTACAAACAGTCACATTTATTTCAAATTTCATGTCGAAATGTTTTGTGAGCTGCTAAAAGTGAGCTTTTCGTTTTTTGCGATGTTGATTTGTTGATCAAAGAATTTGCATTAAATGATCATTTCGCCAAAAACTCACCCCATGTCGTTCCGCAACCACCGTATTCACCTGATCTGSCGCCGTGCGACTTCTGGCTGTACACCCAGCTCAAAAAACCGCTTCGGGGACAAAGTTTTTATACGATATTCAAGCCGCAGCGAAGACGGAACTGAATTCCATCCCGGAAAGTGACTACAACCAGTGTTTCGAAGATTAGAAAATCCGTGGGCATAATGTACTATATCTAGTGGGGATTACTTTGAAGGGGATGAAATTGATTTGGAAGAATAAATAAAGAATTTTCAAAATAAATGCAATGTCACTTTACTTTTGGGCACAGAGTATATACTATTACTCCAAACAATAAGAAAATGAATTTGCAAAAGTCACACAATAGTGGTACTATTGTGAAAAAATTAAGCAAATTTTGGAACAAAATTATAATAATAATACCCAACGATTACCCTCCTCCCGCCCAACCGACGCGAGGGGCGCAATCCGCGAACGAGCGGAATTAGCCGAGTCATAAAAGGCAAGGGAGTTTTAAGCGTTGCGATCTTAAGCTGCTCAGCTACAGAAACAAAAATTTCAACAGCCAAAATTAAGAATTAGATTAAAGATTATAATTTTTAAATGTTACTTGTTAAGAGTTGATAAAATAATTTTTTTAATGGTAAAGAGTGAATCAAAACATTTGATCCAAGATCAAATGAGCTGGAATGAGAATTGAAATCGTGACATATACGGCGGAATGGTTCGTTTAACTCGAAATTCGTTCTAGAAAATTTTAAAAGTAAAGGTCTAAACTGCGAGCGGGAATGTTAAAATTAATATCAGACAAGAGAGATGGGCTACAGACTGACCCATTGATGAGTTTAACAAGAAATATTATACCAAGCATTTCCCTACGACTAGCGAGTGTAGGGAGATTTATAAGTTTCAAACGGTTAGTGAAAGGGGGAAGATTTAAATTGGAATCCCAATTAAAGCAAAAAGTAAAAATTGTTTTTGAACGSACTCTATTTTCTCAGAATGAACTTGATAACAAGGGTTCCATACCACGGAAGCATACTCTAATATACGCCTCACCAAAGATGTAAAACGAATTTTTGTGGTAAGCGGATCTCCACGTTTAACAAAGCTTAGAGCACCTTTAGCTTTTAAAACCATGGAAGATGTGTGAAGATTAAAATTGAGTTTGTGGTCGATAGTTACTCCCAAGTATTACGTATGAACTATGGTCTACAGATCTACGTGAAAAGCACATTGTTTTACATTTTTTAAGGTTCAATGGCATGTCATTTCTAACACATCAGGAAACTAGGTTGTTTAAGTCTGTTTGCAACTGAACTCTTTCTCTATTCGAGGTGAATGATTTAAAAAGTTTTACATCGTCAGCATATAATAAAACTTTTGAAAACTTTACAACAGATGATATGTCATTAATAAATAACACGAACAGAATTGGTCCAAGATGGCTACCCTGAGCAACGCCAAAAGGAACATTGATTATGTCGGAAATCGTTGAGTATCGTTAAATATGACTTATTGAATTCTATTACTAAGATAAGAAGCAACCCATTTTAGAAATATTGGTTGAAAACCAAGAAGATCAAGTTTATTCAAAAGAACTAATGGTTTAGTCATTCTTATTCTGCCTAAAACCCGTTGATACATGTGATACAAATTCACGCAAATTAGTTATTGTAGATTTCCCTTTACGAAAACCGTGCTGAGAACAAGAAATTAGTGGAGAGATCCGGAAGGTTATGTCGGCTGTTATAATTGCTTCAAAAAGTTTAGGTATTGCAGACAACTTTGCTATTCCCCTACAGTTTTCAATAGATGACCTAAGTCCACTCTTATGCAAAGGATTTATAAATGACTTTTTCCATATGGATGGAAATAAGCCTTGCATAAGAGATGAATTAAATAGTTTTGTTAGGGGTTGGTATATATATTTGGCAAATTTCTTAAGAAAGCACGAGGGAATCATATCTGGGCCATAATTGTATAATTGTTCTAATATATTTAACTGATACAAGACGTCTGCTTCGGAAATGGTAGGTGCATTAATRACAGAAATCGGACATAACTTGGGCTGATGCGGAACAATTTTTTTAGACTTTGGAAAGTAATTGGACCTAAAGAATTCAGCGAACATATTACAAATGGTGTGATTGTCACTGGATATACTAGACTTATATTTCATAGCGGACGGAAAATTAGAAATCCTGCGTTTGAAGTTGACGCTGTCTCTTATACACATCTAGTAGAAATCCTGCGTTTGGAGTAGACGAAACCATAGAACAATTTTGAATTACGTATAATATTATTTTTTACTTTATTTATATAATTATTATAAGATATTTTGTTAAGCAAATTGTCGGCGCAATTTAGAATATTTTGAATAAATTGAAATCCCCCAAAACAATCAGGGAATCAGTATTATTAGCCATTGAGAAAACATTATTTATTAATGAAGCATGCTGCATATATACAGATATGTCCGAGTGAGGCGCTAAAGTTAAGTAGATATGGCCACTATTAGCACAAATACGAATGCACTTTAATTTTATGAAGTCTGCATGCGAAACATCGACTTCTTCAGATGAAATTGAAGAATGAACAGCACACAAGACACCACCTCCTTTCTTGTTCAGACGGTCATATCTAAAGATTTCAAATTCGCTATTGAATATTTCACTATCAAAAATGTGGGGCTTTAACCAATTTTCTATGAAAGCAATGATTTTAAAATTATAATTGACGCTTGTTGCGGCGGCAATTGATAAAAAAGAAAAACACGAATATATTAAAAACACTTTATTCAAAGAAACGTTTGCAAAGGCGAAAGGAGGAAGAGTTTTAATATCTGTGAAAGAATTGGATTAAATGCACTGTATACACAAATTGATAATTTCTATTACTTATCCGTGGCTTCTCCTCGGCTGCTTGTAAGAAAGTGAAAGTGAAAGAAGAAGAAGCCATTACATATTTTAGTGTGCTTAAACAGAGTTGCCTTACGATTAAAATAAATATTTGAAACATAAAGCTAGGGAGTATCTGCGAGTTGAGGGTCACCAGAAACATCAAGAACTGCTAATTTTGAAGTGGGCCTTAGGTTGCCCGTTGATGTCTTAATAAGCGCTGACCTAACTTGTAGATCTGGTCCGGGAAATGTTTCTATTCACGATACACGTCTCCAAACCCGTTTCATTAGTATCGCAGATAATAACAACATCTCCTACACGAATGGGATTAACTCTTTTGTGCCACTTAGTACGACGCGTAAGTGTTGGTAGGTACTCTAATACCCATCTGCGCCAAAACGTCTGTTTTAGCTGTTGTAAAATTTGCCATTGTTTTTGCAAACATACTTTATCTGACTCAGTAGGAGTTAGTATGTAGTTTGGGCATCCCAACAGAAAATGATTAGGAGTTAACGGGTCATCATCACAACTTTCGAGTGATAAATGTGTAAGTGGATGAGAATTTATTAAATTTTCAGCTTCGATAAGTAAGCTTTGCAATGTCTCAATTGGAGGAGCCTTTTCCTTCAAAGTAAATGCCAACACACGTTTAACGCCTTGAACCATACGCTCGCATGCTCCACCTGCAGATGGATCCGCGGGTTAATTAAACACCCACTCAATACCACGCCGAGTACATTCCCGTTCTACATCTTTAGAAACATGCAACCATTCCACCTTGCTTGCGCCGATGAAATTTGTCCCTCTGTCACTTCTTATACGGACGGGAATTCCTCTACGGTTGACAAAATTGCGCAGACATAAAATTACAGAATCAGTCGACAAATCTTTGGCCACCTCTAAATGTATCGCTCGAATCGTTAAGCAGGTGAACAGGGGCCAAAATAGTCAAGACCGGTGTACGAGAAAGCTCTAACGTATGGTGATAAGCGATGAACTGGTAATTGCCCCATGAGAGGAGGCCTTGGAATAACTGCGGCATTTTTGCAGAACTGACATTTACTTCTCACAGATTTAAGAAGGCTCCGAACGTTTGATATCCAATATTTTGCTCGGATTGCACAGATAATAGCTTCCTGATTTTGATGATAAAATGTTTCATGAAAATGGCGAACATGACATTTTCAGGAGTGTATATAGTGAAAAGTTGTTTTGCCTTCTTCTCGATGTCAATTTGATTTGTAGAAAGATCTGGGAGTACAGACCAATTTTCTTCACTCTACTTTAAAAACTGTGGTCCATTATATACCACTTCCAGTATATAACTGAGGTCGTGTAGCAATGTCAGCTGAATTTAGCGATCCCGGGACCCATCTCCATTGCGATACTTCAGACTCATGAAGAACCTCAGAAATCCGATTGCTTACGAATTGTTTATATTGACGGGCTTCGGAATGAATCCACTGAATAACAGTTTTAGAATCCGACCAAAAATTTATTGACGCAATTTTTATTGTGTGATTTTCAACAATTGTTCCGAGTACTGCAGCCTGTAATTCCAACCTAGGAATTGACATTGGTTTCAGAGGACTGCAAGGAGATTTTGGCGCGACGAAAACTACTGTTATTTGGTTATAACATCGTATACGAAAGTACGCAACGGCAGAAAACGCTAACTCACTAGCATCTACGAATACGTGCAATTGTATTTCGGAAGATGGATCTTTAAAAAATGGGCTGTAACATCTAGGTATTCTGAACTCTCTTATGTTTTCAAGAGATTTGTACCACTCGCACCATTTATCATATATATCGTTGGGTATTGTATCATGCCAACCCAGATTAAGTTGCCATAATCTTTGCAACAAAATTTTAGGACTCAAAGTAACATTTGCGAGGAGCCCAAATGGATCAAATATTGACATCGTTAAACCCAATAATTCTGCTTTTGTTGGACGTCGACTGCCATTTAACACTTATGTCGGTATTCTAGCGAATATTAAATTATAAAATAATACATGACGCTTAGCATCCCAGTGAATCCCTAATACCATATCATTTGTTGACTTTGATCCACACATATTCTTTGAGACACACTCAGGCTCGGAGTTTCTGCTAATGGCTTTCAATAATTTTGAGGAGTTCGAAACAAAGCCTCTGAGAGCGAATCCTGCTTTTCTGTGAATCTCTTTCACCCTTTCCGATACACATATACCTTCATCAACGGTGCTAAAACTATCCACATAATCGTCAACATAGTGGCGATTAATGATTGCATCGACTGCCCTCGGATGGTCATTTTGAAATTTTGATGCATTTAAATTCTTCACAAATTGCGCAGGGCATGGAGAGCAAGCAGAACTAAAAATCATTGCCATTATGATATAGACATCAGGCTGCCTCATGGTATTCCCTTCACGCCATAAAAATCGTTGCGAATTTACATCTTCTTCCCGTATGTTTATGCGATGGAACATCTCTCTTATATCACCACAAATAGCTACATATGTATATTCCCTTCACGAAATTTGAATAAAATTGACTGCAATGGTTTCGGTTGATAACTATCAGGACCTTTCATAAGCATAGAGTTCAAAGAAATATTATCTACTGTCGCGGCTGCATCAAACACCAATCTTGGCTTATTTCCTATGTTTACATTATAAACGGCGAAATGGGGTAAATACCATATTCGCTCGCTCTGTATATCAACTTCATCCGAAGTAAGTTTTTTGTCATAACCCTTTCTATATACCATTTTTTGTAATTAATATCACTTGCCATTTTGCGTTCCACAATTTGCAGTCGTTTTTGTGCTGCGTTATAACTCACTGGCAGAGATATGTTGTCGTTTTTCCATAAAAGACCTGTCTCGTACCTATCACCCACGAACTTCGTTGTACTGCGCAAGATCTCTTCGGCTCTAATGTCTGCGGTAGACTTTATTGCAGGAAATATTGTTTGAAAGCCTTCGAATTCAAAATAATCAGCGATTTGCTTTTGCACGTGGAAAATTGATGGCGAATCGGAATTGTTTTCGTCTGAACCAAACAAAATCCCGCCTAGTTTAGTCTCATGAACAGTAAAACCTTCACTAAAATTAACTACATTCAATGGTCGAACTAAGTTTATATGGGGCATTCCAATTAAAATTTTTGGCATTGCATCAAAATAACTTTCGATTGGTAAATTCCGTAACTCCTTATTTTGTTTTTAATTGGTTCCGCACGTAACGTTTGAGAAGCTAAAATTAACTTTTTTGTAGTTCGGACGCCATTGATATAAAACTTTTTATTTTTATTTAGTGAACCCGAAATTTCTAAGTTCACAAGCTTTGAGACTCCGCTGGTGGTTTGGTCATCAAACCATTTGAGTCGAACCAATTCCTTTCTGCCCCTAAGGCCAATTTGATTTGCAGTTTCTTCTTCTATTAAAGTAATCCTAGCCATATAATTTAATTGGTAAAAATTTCAATAAAGTTTTATTTCTGTTTGTGTTTTCTACACCTACCCTTTTAATTAACGGTAGCTCTTCATTTGCGGATGGCTGACAAGTGCTGACAGTAGCAACAGCAGATTCAGCAGATACGGAGTTGCCAATGTTGGCATGATGCTATACCACATGTACGACGTCGTGTACAATTATAGGCATTATGACCCGGAGAAAGACAACAAAAACACAATGGATTTGTTTTTTACAATTTCCCATCGCTTGTCGCATTGATACAATCGATGATTATCTTTACAAAATATAAATTTAAATTTTTCTTCAGAAATGGTTAGCACTGTTTTTGGTGATCTATTCCATTTTCGTGATGGTTGTTCGGAACTGACGTGTGGTGTGTTCAGTTCTGTTGCCATTACAACGTATGTTGACATCTATTGTAACCACGAACTAAATTCACTTATTGTTGGGTATGGTTTACTTATTGCAAATGTATGACGTGCCCATTCTTCCCGTTAAATAGGTGGTTTACTTACCAATTCATCGAGCAGTGTTGGGTTTGAAAGATGAGGTGCAGCACTGGTGTTCTCCAAAAATGCGACTAGGTTTGTTACCATTGAACTATAATTGGCGATTTCATGAATTTTTCCACTTGTGATTGATGGAAACGATCTGACTTTTGTGAGCTGACTCCGTATTAATAGTTCAGGTCGTCCATAATGAAACTGTAACGAAGATATCACCGCATTCACACTTGAAGGGTGAATTAATAGCGATTCAACTTTTGACCGGGCATAAGCGCAGTAAGTTCTCTACATTACTATTTGCAAATATGTTTGTTGTCTCTTTAAAGGCGATGATAAACATTGGCCACTCTTTGGGTGAGCCTGAAAACTGTGGTAAATCTTGAAGTTTGCGTATAAAATGTTSGTTATTTGGCGACATTAATGGATTATTATTCTGCATAGGTGACGAATGTGTGTTGTTTAAAGATGTGGCAGCTGTGGATTTAATATCAGGAAAATTTACAATTGGCGAAAAGGTACCTGTGGTGACATTCAAATGAGGCGTAATAGGCTGCATATAGCTGGGCATATGCTGGTGGGCTGATGTAGGATTGTAGTAATAATTTGTATAAGCATTAGAACGGGTGAAAAATACGTCGGCAGCGTTGACGTTAGAACAGCAGCAAGAACGGCGGCGTTGGCATGCCTCATGTGTAGCACTGAGTAGGCAAAATTATCGGCTGTATTTGTAAAGGCATACATTGGCTTAAGAGGTGCGGCGGCACTGACTTGAAAAGAGTCGGCAAGTGACCCAGTAATCTTGGTATCGACGGCGGCAGTTGTCGAGGTGATTGTTTGTTTCAGAGATAACCTCTCCTTTTCGGAGGCTTCTAAAGATAGTTGTAACTGACGTATTTGTTTTTGTAAGGCTGCAACTGCGTTATCTGGCATGACTATTACGCGGTCTCCATCGTTATCGCTAAAATAATCTTCATTTGATATCGGCATTTTTGATGGATTAGCGTTATGTGTTTTTTGACTTCTTAAATTGTAGCGTGGCATGCAATAATTTACGATGGCACACGAGGATAAATATTAAAATAATGTTGCGGCGGCAATTGATAAAAAAGAAAACACGAATATATTAAAAACACTTTATTCAAAGAAACGTTTGCAAAGGCGAAAGGGAGGAAGAGTTTTAAAATCTGTAAAAGAATTGGATTAAATGTGCTGTATATACAAATTGATAATTTCTATTACTTATCCGTGGCTTCTTCCGGTTTTACTTTCTTACAATGAGCCGCGGAGAAACATTGATTATGCCGGCAAGCGTATTGTTAAATATGACTTGTTTAATTCTATTACTAAGATAAGAAGCAACCCATTTTAGAAATATTGGCTCAAAACCAAGAAGACCAAGTTTATTTAAAGGAATTGAATGGTTTACTTTATCAAAAGCGTTACTAAAATCTGTARCATCAGTGTTCTTATTCTCCCAAAAGCCCGTTGATAAATGTGATACAAACTCATGCAAATTAGTTATTTTAGATTTCCCTTTACGAAAACCGTGCTGAGAACAATAAATAAGTGGAGAGATCCGGAAGGTTATGYCGTCTGTTATAATTGCTTCAAAAAGTTTAGGTATTGCAGACAACTTTGCTATTCCCCTATAGTTTTCAGTAGATGACCTAAATCCACTCTTATGTAAAGGTATTATAAATGACTTTTTCCATATGGATGGAAATAAGCCTTGCATAAGAGATAAATGAAATAGTTTTGTTAGGGGTTGGTGTATATATTTGGCACATTCCTTAAGAAAGCACGAGGGAATCATATCTGGGCCATAATTGTATGATTGTTCCAATATATTATATTTAACTGATACAAGATGTCTGCTTCGGAAATGGTAGGTGTATTAATGACAGAAATCGGACATAACTTGTGCTGATGCGGAACATTTTTTGAAGATTGTGGAGAGTAATTGGACCTAAAGAATTCAGCGAACATATTACAAATGGTGTGATWGTCACTGGATATACTAGACTTATATTTCATAGCGGACAGAAAATTAGAAATCCTGCGTTTGGAGTTGACGAAACCATAGAACAATTTTGGATTACGTACAATATTATTTTTTACTTTATTCATATAATTATTATAACATATTTTGTTAAGTTCAGCAAATTGTCGGCGCAATTTAGAATATTTTGAATAGTCAGCAAATTAGCCAGTTTTTTTTAGTTTAAAAGCACGAGATTTTCTATTTTTTAATTTACATAATTCTTTCAAAACCATAAATTAGAACTCATGAGTAACAACACACTTTGGAACATATTTTTCAAAGAAGTTTAAAATAGTTTCATTAAAGTGGGAAGCACTTAATTCAAGATTGCCACTGTAATCTGGCGAAGTAACTTTAGAAAGTTCGTAATTAATTTTCTTAAAATTAGCTTTCGAAAACAAAGGTCTTGTGTATTATTATGAGCAATGTTGGCTATGGTTTCGATGTTAACTTCCAAAGCAGGATGATACGAGTCCTCTGGCCGAACCAAAGGATCACATCGGACAATAGAGAACACAGAAGCGTTATCAACTTACTTAGAACTTACCAAACTCGTTCGCAATTAAATTAATTTGGTTAAGACCCAACTCCGACATTTTATCTAAGAACTCGTTTAAACATAAGCGAGTATGAATAGGAATGGTGTAGTCATCAATAGATTTCCATGATACGCACGGTAAATTGAAATCCCCCAAAACAATCTGGGAATCAGTATTATAAGTCATTGAGAAAACATTATCTATTAATGAAGCATGCTGCATATATACAGATATGTCGGAGTGAGGCGGTATATGATGAAGATAGGTAGATATAGCCACTATTAGCGCAAATACGAATGCACTTAAATTCTATGAAGTCTGCATGCGAAACATCGACTTCTTCAGATGAAATTGAAGAATGAAAAGCAAACAAGACACCACCTCCTTTCTTGTTCAGCCGGTCATATCTAAAGATTTCAAATTCGCTATTGAATATTTCACTATCAAAAATTTGGGGCTTTAACCAAGTTTCTGTGAAAGCAATGATTTTATAATTRTAAGTGGCACTATTTAAATACAGATCGGAAAGTTTTGTATTAAGGCTTCTTACATTTTTATAATAAATACTCAGCGAATTATTGTTAATCAGTTTTTTGTATCAACGGCTTTTCTTGGCATTTTACTGACAACTGCAGGGGGTTTAAAACGTTTATGCTCAAATTCGCGCACAAAGACCCCAAATGGCCAKAATGAGTTGTCAAGAGCCAATTGAAAATTGTCAGCGGATATGTCGATCTGGAAAGATGAAATATCCCTGTCGGATTTGAAATTAAATTTTCGGATGTCTGCATCTTTCGATTTTAGTTTCGACGAGATATAACTCTTTATGTCATCGACGGTGGTACCTGCAGCAGGTCTTGAGATAAATATCGCTTTTTTCCGCGGTATTACAATTAAATTTTTACTACCTGACTAACAATTATTTGGAAGCGAATCGTGAGAATTCTTTCGCTTACCATGCTCAGTAACAGCTTTCTCTGTATTCCGAACAGACGAGACCTTCTCTCCTTGTGGACAAGGGGAAGAAAGGTTGATGAGGTCAATATTGGGTGGAGTCATTCTTTTTAAGGAAGAAGCAGTGGTCTCTTCATTAGACGGAAGTTTACGTTTATTGGAAGGTTTTGGATTCTCTTCCTGGTCATTTAGGCATTTAAATGATTGAAACAACGTTTCATAACGCCTAAATGTATTTGTAAGGGGTTGAAGTTCACGGCCAATCTCCTTGAAATTATTGCGCGCCTACTTAAAAACTTTAAATAAATCAATTTCAGTTGGTCTGCATTTAATGCAAGACAGGCGCAAGCCCTTACTGTCAAGAATAGAATCCAAAATTCTCCCTGTCAGTTCAGCACATTTCAGATGGGCAAGCCCGTCTCACAGCCAGCAAGAAACAAAGCGTTCCGACTCGCCTTTAACAGAACAATTCGGGAAATTGCAAGTCATAATGATAACAAACAGCAATAAAAAAAATTGAAATAAAAATATAAAAAATTAAATAATTAAATAATAAAAGTAGAAAGAGAAATGAAAAAAATATTTATAACAAATAAATGCAATATAAGTTATTAAAGGCAACAACCAATGTAGCGAGCAGTTTGAGATGCACTGTGATACCCGAAAAGTAAGATACTCGCAAAACAAAGATGGAAAACGAATAAAAACAAGAAAAAAATTTAGATAAGCAATATAAGTTAACACCAACAATTGCACTATTTTAGAATATAGCAACAAAAACAAATTGAAAGTGACGCGGCGGAATAAAATTAAAATTATCAACACACAATTTAGATAAGTTTCAAATGCTTTAATAGAAAAATATCACAGCGATATTTATCTTTACGGATCACTTATTTCAAAAATTTTGGCAACAGTTTTAAAATATTAATTAAACAAATTTACAGAAGCTCGAAATTACACAGCTGAACACGAGCGATGCCACACTAATTCAATAAAGCGAATAATTAATAATGACTAATTTACGGTGAACAAATCGCCATTCTCAATCATCAAACCTAACCCTTGCCGGCCCATCGTCGCCTCTAACCCCTTATTGTGATGACCCCAAGTTGGTCACCAATTAAGATGAATATGTCACCCATAGATAAAGAGATAAAGAAGAATGAGGATTGCACCGCGACCTAGGATCTATTGTGCCCTCTACTAACTCACAGCGTCTCACTTAGCCCCAGCAAATTGATGAATTCCAATATTCTGCTAGGTGCTAATGAGGCGATGTGATCCCTATTTAGAAACATGGATCCAAGGGCCTTAATCCTGCGTCTGCAGATTGCTGGGCAATCCATTAGCAGGTGTTCTGGAGTTTCGGAATCCCAGTCG
>NW_017537643.1:0-7653 GCF_001853355.1 Bactrocera latifrons | reverse complement strand
CCTAGTCCCCTTTGTACGAGATCGCAGAGAGTACTCACAAATTTTCCTCTCGCTATAATAACAATGTCGTCCGCATATCCTTGACAGCGGATTCCATTGTTAGTCAACAGCACCAGCAGCTCGTCCAYGACTATGCTCCACAACAGGGGGGATAGCACGCCTCCCTGTGGGCAGCCCCTTGTAATACCAAGACGAATACTGGTGCCTCCTGATGTGGTTTCAGCTATTTTCGTGCGCAGTACCGCCTCTATCCACCTGCGCATTGTAGGTGCCACATTACTTTTCTCCAGTGCCCTTACTACGCTCCCGTGGGACGCGTTGTCGAAGGCACCTTCGATGTCTAAGAAGGCGCATAACGTCACCTCCCCGGAGTCCAGCGAGCTCTGTATCTCTGAGGTTAGCTAGTAAAGGGCGGTGTTCGTCGATCTGCCTGCTCTGTACGCATGCTGATTTGCATGCAGGGACGCAGTTATAAGAGTCTTCGATCTTATTTCCTGGTCTATGATCTTTTCCATGATTTTTAGGAAGAAGGAGGTTAGACTGATCAGTCTAAAGGATTTAGCCGGCGAATAGTCTTGCCTTCCCACCTTCGGGATAAAGATTACCTTAGCTATCCTCCAGGGTTCAGGGATGTACGCCAGCGCCATTTTATAATCCTCCCAGACCCCAGTTCGTTTGGCTTTATTGAAAAGCTTGCGCACCTTAGATCTGAGTAAAGAGAGTTTGCCAGACCACCAGTGGCATTTGCGTCCCTTGGTGATCGTCTTTAGGGGGCAGCTGCAGTGGTATGCATTTGTGATGGCCTGATTCAGCGCAGATAGCTTGCTCTCCAGACACAGGGCCGACGTACCTCTGGCCGACTTCCCGTCCCCTAGCAGATTTTGTTTAAACGCATCCCGATAAGAAGACCAATCTGTGTTCTTGGGAATACGTTTGGGAGGAATATTCATGCCCTTCACCCCTAGCCCGAATCTGACAGTGAGGGTTCTGATGATACCCTCCACTGCGAGACCACCCCCGACATGAGCTCGTTGCTCAGGGTAATGTCCAGCACTTCCCTCCTGTTGCTAGTGACGAACATTCTCAATATTTAAGTTATTGCTAATGATAAATTCTAGGAGAGCGCATTCGCGTCGCACCCCAGGACCAGGGGCATGTTGTTCTTCCCGCAATAGTCTACCAGGCCCTGCACAACCTCAGGGGGTGCAGTTGAAGTCTCTCCTGGCAGATAGGCCGTTGCCAACACGAAGTCCTTCCCCTCTTCGTCTTTGACCTGCACCGCAACCAGGTCCTGTGTTAGGAATTCTGAAATACAAAAGTGATCAATATTTCTTCTATTTGCTATGCAGGCTCGGGGTCTCTCACTGGAGAGATCCCAGATTACCTTGTTGTTGTCCACATTGAGGCCTCGGACTTCTCCTCTGTGGACCCATGGCTCCTKAATTAACAGGATGCCCAGGTTATCCGCCGAGAACCTGCTCGCGRTTACAGCGGATGCTGATGCCGCGTGATGCAGGTTTACCTGGGCTACTTCCATACCTGCGGCCATCGTCATTATAGGATCGGTTCGATGAGGRGCTGGTCCTCATCTGCTCCGTACCCCGCAGCGCCAGCAAGGTCTTCAAGTCCCTCCATGAGCTCCTGCGTAGAGGGTAGCTCCTCCTCTTCCGCTGTTCGCTTCTCTTCTGGGACTTCCGCTACGATCGCAGTTGCTACCTGCTCGGCCGGCACGATGCTGGGACGAGTAGCTTCCTCGTCTACCTGCATCTTCTCGCCTTCTTTGCCGGTTGATTTCAATTTGTAGGGCCTCATGACTACCGTACTAAACCGATAGCTTAGACGATATCCCTCTTTCGTCGTCCACGCACAAGTACAGCCTCCAGCCTGAACCTTCCATTTTGCTGTCAACCACCCGCCAGGCCGAGGTATTAATCCCTCTGTTTTGGTTCCTGACGAGCCCCATAGCAAACTCGTAGGGTTTCCCCTCGCMTCTGGGGAGGAGTACCGTCATGCAGTGCATGATCGGGATATCCTCCCCCCTTCTGACGCAAAGGGTGGGGCCCTTCCAGCCCGTCAGCTTGGGAGCGATCACCCGAAGCCATTTAACGCTATCTACATCTTTGCAGTCGATCTGCATGAACCCGCCCTTGAAGTATACCCCATGGAAGGGTCCTTGCAACCCCTGTACACCTATTCCATGAGGAGATCTTGTAGGGCGGTGAGCTCCTCCGCTTCTAGAGTCTCCGCGGGGTAGTTCAAGGGCAGCACATCCATCCGTATGCCCTTTAAGGCATCCGCATATCTGCGCTGTCCCTCAGCTGCCCGAGGAGGATTCGGGGCGGAGAGCTGGCCACCAGCGACCTGGGCGTAGTTGCCCCTTTGCTTTTTGGAGTTTGGTGGCTCCTATGGCGTGATTTGGTTGCTTTTGCGTTTGGCTGCCGGGGTTGCTGTCTTTCCGCTGCCAGTCCTAACGGTTGGATTCGCGTTTGCATGACCGCTATCCCGAGCCCCCCCACTGTTCCTCTTGCTGTTGGATGCGGTGTTTGCGCCCTTACGCACCTTCGAGGCCGGGGAGGTGATGTTGCCTCTGACCCTGTACCTCGCGAGCTTTTCGGCTTCCTCAGRAGTTCTTCCCTCCTGGAGGTGCCTAAGGTACCATTTAAAGCTGACACCGCTCATTCCTCTCCTTCGAGGATCATCGTTACCACCCGGACTTCCCAATGGTGGTAGAGGGGGCAGACGACCCCTGCGTCTCCTCTTTCGTTTGCRMGTGCCTCCTACTTCGCAAGATCGTTGCGACTCCTCCGGRTTGATCCTGCTTTGAGGAGTTGCGGAGTGGTCCGCTGCGCTGTTAGTGGGTGCAGTAAATGCCGCTGCATGAGGGTATGTCATCATCGTCATCTCTCGCATGCTCCTCAAACAGTGCACGCTCATCAGGCGATAGGGCGTCCAGGAAGCTAAGCTTGCGTTTAGCCCCTGAGCCGCCCTTGCCTGCAGCAGTACCGCTGTTGTTGTCATTGTCCATTGTCGTCTGCGTTGTTCGTTGCCTTGCTGTAGAGGTGGAAGTGTTTTTGGTGGTTGTTGTTGTAGTTTCSTTCATCTTGTTCGTACGACCTTAGGCTCAGCGAGGTGAGCTTTCAGGTCTTTGTTTTATTAGGGGGAACTAAACGGTCCGCCGCGCCAGAGCCCCATGACGCGGTAAGGCCACCGTTACTTCCCAATTCGGCCCGGTGTTGGGAAGGCTCCGTTAAAATACAGCCGAATTTGCCTCCTGGCTGCAAATCATCCAATGGGCACAGGAGTCGCATAACACCCTGGATTAGGAGGTGGTAGCTCTTGGTTGCTGCACGCATGCAGCACCCGGCACCCTGCATAGGCAGTGCCAACTGACACCACCCACACCGGTTGGGGGGTGCCGAATATGCCTTGCGACTTAAGCCCCTGCACCACGGCAAGGTGCCTACCATTCGCAGGGGATATGTCACCCATACTCAAATTCAAATTYAAGTTTATTTCACTTCTTCTTATAATATATGTATTTACAGTGAGTAATGTATATAAGTTAAGAGTACAGGCGATTTTGCCTTTTCTACTTAAAATTTATTTGAGAATGAGCTCTGATATGTTACTATTAATAATATAGTTTTTGTAGGGAAAATAATTACAAAAAAACCCTTGAAGAATATTGTCTTAACCTACTTATTTCTACTTTATAACTAAGAATATATTTTACAACAGTTAATTAATTAATTCATCAATATGAGAGTACGTGGAATGCTCACAGCGATCGTCAAACCTTCTATTTAGTCGGGACAATCTATCTGCGACTAACAACCACATTAGCTCTGTCGTGTAATTCCGAGGTAGAAAAATGCCATGGTAGGTTGAAAATTATTTTTAATATTTTATTTAGGGCCACTTGAAGTTTGTAGATGTGGRAGTTCGCGATATCGGCCCATACTGGTGCCCCATAAAAAACTACTGCCTGGAAAATATACCTGAATAGATACATTTTGTTGGTTATACTATGTTGTGATCTTCTGTTTATAAATGAGTATAATGACCGAATTAATATGTTAGTTTTTTAATGATGTAAATGTCAGTCTAGGGTCTAGTATCTGTCCTAAATATCTAACAGTCTTTTCCCAGTTGACATCGAAAGAGTTAAGTGAAATATGACTTGTTGGGAGAAAAATGCTTTTACGCTTCCTCATGAAAAAAATTGCTTGAGTCTTGTCAGTACTGACCAGAATTTTCCATTTGTTAAAATAAGAGACGATGATATTAAAGTCCTCTTGGAGTGAATTTGTGATATCAGCTGCAATGAAGCATGAGCTGAGTATTACGGTGTCGTCCGCGAAAATAGAAGCTGTGCTCTTACTTAGAGGTTGAGAATCCGAAGTAAAAATGTTATACAAAAATGGAGACAGACACGAACCTTGCGGACAACCAGAATTCATGACAATTTTGCGAGACTGCGCTTCGCCAAGGTGGATTGTAAATGATCGGTTTGTAAAATTTGTTTTTATGATTCTTTTTATTCTAAGCAAACGGAAACCAATTGCACTGACGAGTGTACTTCATTGTCTTCCATAAAGGTGGAC
Source organism: Bactrocera latifrons (assembly GCF_001853355.1). Lineage (NCBI taxonomy): Eukaryota > Metazoa > Arthropoda > Insecta > Diptera > Tephritidae > Bactrocera > Bactrocera latifrons. The sequence continues at coordinate 3,049 of NW_017537643.1, read as the reverse complement.
AGTATTTCTTTTATAACTTTTTCAAAAATTTTACTTACTGATGTCAACAAACTTATTGGGCGATATGATGTTGGGCATTCTGCAGGTTTTTTGGGCTTTAATATTGGTATAACCTTTGAAAGCTTCCACTGGGACGGAAAGTAGCATAACCGAAGACATTCGTTTATAATTCTTGTGAAATACTTTAATCCACTTCTGGGTAGGGCGTTGAGGCTTAGATTTTGTATATTATCTAATCCCTGCGATTTAGATGTTTTGAGATTTGTGATAATTGAGGAGCTCTCAGAGATATTTGTTGATAATGTCTGTGCGGAGGTTATTATTTGAGAGTCTAAGTCGCACACAAAGCTGTTGACTTCTGATATGGTTGCCTGATGACTTCATTTATTTTCATTTTAAATGCATCTGCTAAAATAGCCGCCTTTTGTGCTGCTGTGGAAAAACAGCAAGCATTTGGCTTAATGTTGGTATGCTAGAACGTTTCTTCTTGATCACTTTGGATAATTTCCAAAATGGGGAAGAATTATTTTCTAACGTTACTAAAAGATCATTCCAATTTTCATTTCTGAAAAAAAAATCTTATTGACAATAACATGACTAACTATGACGAGATCGCCCGTATTTCTGTATCTCAACCACTTTCACGTTTTATAAGTGCAATGATATTTTGAGGAAGTGGCTTTGTGTGACAGTATACACTCTTGGGGGTAGTTTGTTAAGAACAGATCTAGATTGGAAGAACTGCTGCGACTATTAGCAGGCACGTATGAGTGTACTGTTGAGTAGGGTGGGTCGATTCCGGACTCTTTGCGATTCGAGATTTCTAATAGTGCCTAAAAGTTGCCTTAGTACTTCCTGATTCCAATGCAACTTTTTGTTTTGCGATCGGATTGCATCTTCAACCCCAACTCCGGCCTTGAAATTTCGGAAATTCGCCTAAAATCGTGAAATTSTCTACCTAGCGCCTGAAATACGCATCTCATGGCAAAATGTATAGAACAAAAGTTATTTGTCAAGTCATTTGCTACCGAAATGGTATGTGATCATGGCCGTAGGACGAACCATTCCCGAGATACGAGCGAAAATGCGGCGCAAGGTGAAAAAGTATAACACACTGCTACCTCTTAATGACGAATGATCATGCAATTAAAATCTCCTCCTAATAAATATTTTCCTGTAACTCGAGTGAGCAGCTTTAAGTCATTTTCAAAGTTACGTTTGATTTCGGGGCTGGAAACAGAACTCCCTGTGGGGAAAGTACATTAATGCCAATGCATTCTACAGCTTTGGTGTTTAGGAGAGGCAAGAGGGTATGGCGAATAGACTTTTTAATGATTATGGCTACCCCTCCCTCCTTATTGTTAGTTCTATCATTTCTGTATATATAATATGAATTGTTAAGCTATTGCATAGCTTTTATCGCGGGCCACGGGGACCGAATCCAGAAATTCCGTAACGAAAAAACCTCACGCTTTGTCTGTATGTTTACGAAAGCAAATGCGAGCCATACACATATGTATGTACATACATTCACAATAACAAGTGTCGCACGTGTTTTATTGTGTTCTCTGTCTCACATACCCAAGAATATGAAGAGTCATAAATATATGTATGCATACTCCCAACAACATCATTGTGATATTTTCATGGTTCAATTTTTATTTTCGTAATGTATGCAATACATATGTATGCTGGAGCGCGACAGATATTAGAATACACACGTTCTTAGGTACACAGGTATTGAGGCATTTGCACAACTACATAACTGTGTCCCCAAGAACGTGTGTATTTTAATATGTAACAGATATCTCTTGCAGTCTGCCGTGCTCAATGTGTTCAGCACTTAACTCTTTGACAAAACGCAAGTTTCCAAAGAAGCGTGCGACACTTGTTATTATGAATGTATGTACATATGTATGTATATGGCTCACATTTGCTTTCGTAAACATACAGACAAATGTGCTAAAGAACTAATATATGTACATATGCATGTGGCACAGAAATTCTATTGGTACATATATGGAAATGACAACGAAATAATGCGAATATGCATATTTCATGGATATCATCAATTGTCTTCTTCACTTTTTAATATTAGTCGAAATAAATATAATTTGCATGCATACATATATTTTTGTCTCTCCATATTCTCTGCTTCGGCATATATGCCATGTCATCATATGCAGTAAATATGTACATACATTTATTGCTCTTCATATTCTCGGTTAGAATATGTGAGAGAATTGTAAAAAATATTAAAATTGTGAGGCGAATTCCGACCTACAATGTTAACAAATGCGGCGAATTCCTTACTTTGAATCTAACAAATGTTCGACATTGAACCTGCACCTTCTCTATACTCTACATTCTCTGGCTGTACTTGTAAAATTTGTGTAAAAAAGTGTTTTAAATAWGAATGAAGAAATTCACGAAAAAATAGTGAAAGAAAATTTGTGAGTACTCTATATACATTTTATTATTATCACAAATGCAGTATTAATTTTGAATTGAAAATATAATACTGCTGTAAAGATAACCTAAATTTTGATATTAAAATGAGCGATATTAAAAGAAGCCCTCTTTTATACACACAAACAAAAACACGCGCATAGTTTAAATCACAGTAGAGGAGAAGTAGAGTCACTATCAGCTGATGTTATGTAAACAAAGCCACAGCTGAGAGGTGCCACTGTAGAAACGTCAAGGGGAGTTCGGGGTTGAGTTTCTCTTGAAAAACCAAGGTGGCCGACTTTTAACCGGAAAATGGTCGCATTGTGTTATTTTCTAAAAATTAATGGAAAAGTTGTCACAAAAATATTGGTTATATATAAAACGTTTATATATTTTCGAAAGAAAATGTTTTTATTTTAATATACATTTTTAAAGATAAGAACAATATTAGCAATTACATGAAAAATTCAGTTTTTTATTTGTGCCTCTTTGTAACTGTGGTAAGTTCACCACAGAAAAATGTTATGAACAAATAAGCAACCATGCCGAATGGTGGGGTCCAGAATATGCTCATTCACAGCCATATTTATATTTAGTT
>NW_017537642.1:55665-65778 GCF_001853355.1 Bactrocera latifrons | reverse complement strand
TAGTAAACGCGAATTTTAGTTTAACAAATTAAGAAATTAAGTGATTGAAAAGATATAAAACGATAAAAAATTAATTCACAAACAAAGCACGAGCGTAATATAAACGCAGAACAAACCGTTATACCGTTTTAACAAACTCAATAAGCAAAGAGCGAAAAGCAACCGGTTACGATGACAGTTCGACGGTGAATGTTTAGCGAAATTAAATCATACATATATATGTATGATATAAAAATTTAAGGGAAACGATACGACTCACTTTGCTTTCCTCCAGGGACTTTTGGGGATAATATGAGTTTACGTATATGTGTATGTACAATATGTATGTATGTGCGGCCCTTGTGCGTGTGCCTGTGCTTGTGCATCTCCTTTTTTTCGTGTTTCTCCAATCCTTTTGTTGCTGGCGTTGTTGCTGTTCTTTATTTTGTATGACTTCCTCCCTTTGTTCGTAGGTTATGTCAATGTGCACTGTCACTTTATATGTATGTATGTATCGCAGGTGTAATTATTCTTTTACTCTGCTTCCTCTCTCTTCACTGCACTTTTTGTAACAACATTTTTTCTTTTTTTAGTTGTGTATGTATGTATGTATATATAATGTTTTTTTTTTTTTTTGTTTTTCCCAATATGTTGCCAAGACCCGTTTTCTTGTTTAAGCACCGTTGTCTTAACACAATTTCTAACACTTTTCTGCTTTTTTTTTTTTGTTAACTGTTTTAAAATGTGTCACTTCACCATTGTCCAATTTGTTACACCGGTAGTTTTTTTTTTTTTTTTTGTTTTTTGGTTATTAACGGTCAGTTTCTAACAACCGTTTTCCCCACTTTTTCCACTTTTTTTTCTTTTGTTCAGTTATTATTAGTATTCATTTTACCGCGACACCGCATCACCGTGATTAATGATGATTGTATGATGGTTAATTAGATGATTTTATTTCCCCGAGATAACATTTTTTTTTTTTTTTTTTTTTAAACCGTGTCTCCACTAGTGCCGTCCGGAACGGCTCCAAGGACCACGTGTAAAAACTCGTTGCAAAAGAACTCGCGGCACTCAACTATTCTTTGGCGACGACTTTGCTGAAAAACCGAGTTGAAAAAAAGCGGGAAATAAGCGTATATGCTGACCGACTAATGCGTATATGCGTGCGGATCGTACAAGAAAGCGAGTTGGGCGCCGTCCGCCAGTCCCTTTTGTTGATTGTGTTTGGTGTCCTCGTGTGTGATGTAGATGATACCGGTGTGTTTAGTGTGAGGTGTGGATGACGAATATGGTGTAGATGTGTGGATGATATGGATGGTGTAGTCGTGTTGAGTATGGAGTGTATGTGTGGGGTGTAGGAGTATTATATTAAGAGGGAGGTCAGGTGCTCATTTAGCCAGAACTTATTTGTTCTGTTCGACGGACTAGCGTGAGGCGGGACAAAGGGACAGATTCTAATATCCGACAGGCATCATAACCTTTGTTTCCAAAACGACTAAAAAATTCAGAGCCTAAATTAAAAAAAAAACCCCATCTTCAAATTGGCGTCCTTTTTTCGCTAAATAAAGAGCAACTATAAACGACGCCTTTTTCTTTTGTTTACCCTTTTCTTCAGCATCAACTGCTTTGTAAATGTTCATTTTTTTTTAATTCGCTAATTTGTTTTCTCTTTCGGAAATTTCAAGATAAGAAATATCTTTATGAGAATTTAAAAAATGCTTTTCTACTCTTGCACAACATACATTGCGCAAGATTATTTTCATTTTCATACATAAAAAATTTATCAATTTTTTTTGCTCAGTGCAAGAACAAATTTTGCGACAACAACAAATTTCAGACAACAACTTATTTGTTTTCGCTTGTTCTGCTGCGAAGCTTCGGGCATGTTGGTGTGAAAAAACGAAAAATAGTAGGAGCTGGTCGAGGCTGCTATAGCGCAAAACCAAATATGCCCTGCGAGAAATATTTTATGTTTCTAAATGCCTTTGGTGCCATGCAATGCCTTTTATGTTCCAAGTCTTTTAAAGATAATTTGGATGATTCATTCTACCCTGAGTTGAACAGAAATTACTTGAAATGTTTATCATTTTTTCCCTCTATTTATATATGTATGTGAACAAATTTTTTCAGATTTAAAATTTATTTGTTCCAAACAACGCAATAAAATTTCTTCGTCGCATTTAAAAAATATTACTTTAATAATAAATTGTCATAAAAAGATTGATATAGATAAATGCATTAAAGATATAACATTAAACAATTAGTAACAACAGTTTGAGCGATATTTATATCATATGTATCGTGGCTTTTACCAATTTACAATAATTTACTCCAACACTGTACATCATTTGTCCTTACCATACCTCAACATACTGCTTTCCACCATACTAGAAATATCCTACATTACTAAACTTCACCTCACTGCATTGACCAAAGCTGCGCTATGCTTCTATATAAGCAAACACTTCACACCGAATGCGATAATTTCTTCCAGTTCGAGAGCCAGGACGGTCACACAGCAGCAAGCAGCAATAGGCAGTGGGGATCCATAGAATATTGCACTGTACCGTACAGTCAACACCGTGTCTGGGAGTGACTACTCCTCACCAGAATATAGAAGGACCACCACCTTACCGTAATTACCGTGCCGACTTCGACAAGAACCAACGCCTGGCACACCAAATCCAATCGCATCCACCTGACTCGCCATATAAATATACGCTGGTCTGGCTGTCCACATAAGGGGTGTGGATACATCTATTACAAAAAGTAAATATTCTTTGCTAAGGGTTCGTGGGTCCCACGGCTGACCCTGGAGCGGCTGAGCATACCTCAGCTATGGACGAAACCCCATTACATATATGTATAAGTTATTACCTTCATTTCGAGAAACTGCAGAACTTTCTTATTTATCTATTTATTATTTGCTCTGAGAATTGAATAATCGTTTATTTATATACATATATACTTTAGTTTTATTGAATAATTTCATATATTTTTGCTCCAACACTGCCACCTATTTAATTTTGAAATTTTATTGAACAATAATTTATTTTATAATTTTGCTTATAAAATTTGCTTAATTGTAATTCCAATTTCTCACTGGGCTACTTTTTTTTTCGTGCTCACCAACGCAGTGACAGATCCTCTCATGCCGACCACCCTGCCAACATTTGAAAGTGCCTTTCATCGCCAACGCCAAATACGTCACGCTTTAGTCACTTCCGTACGTCAAAATAAAGATAGTTGTCGCGTTCACGTGTCAAACGCCAAATGCGTCACTTTTAAGTTACTTCCAGACGTTAAATTAAAGATTGTTGTCCCGTTATGCAAAAGATAAACAATGAACGCGATCACCGACGTTGAAGTCGCAGCGACTGCAAAATGAAATTAGATGAAAACAACAGAATAGAAAAAGAAGTTGTTGACATCTGGTTCATTGGTTTTGTGTCTTCTGCAGTTTGTGGTCAGTGCTAAAGTATAAATACAAACGATCTTGCAAGAGTTACGTTCTTTACAAACAAAATTTGAAAAATTCGAAGAAACKAATACAAAAATAATAAAAACTTTGACGGAAGAAGTCGTTGCGTTAAAAACACAAGCAGCAACAGCAAAGAAATATGCGTGAGAAGGATGATACGTCTCTAATACCTTCCTTGCCTTTCATGGATGTCAAGCACTTTATTGATTTTGACACGAAGCTGCTGTTGAATGACAAAATAACATCTCAGCTGGTAGGTCTCGAACGATATGGACATAAATAAAGTGTGTCAACAGCACATACTTCACGCCCGAGACAGAGTACAAAAAAAACAAACAAACAATTAATGAACTGAAAAATTAAAAAAATTTTATTTCTAATATAATTATTATTATTTTTTTTTGTAATACATTTTTGAATTGAAATAAATATAAAAAATTTAAAAACGAAAATTTTAAATTCTACAAGTCACTAATACGTAACTTCCACAAGGCACTAATACGTAACTTCTGAAAGTAACGTCCGCGTCGAACAACTTCTCAATAAGGAAGTGACTTCTACGATGAAAAAAATGTATCGCAGACGTTGAATTATAACTTCTTGAAGTCACTTATAAGTGACTTTTGCGATAGAAAATGTTGGCAGGACACCGTCATAAACCCAGAAACAAATCGTGCATACTTATGTAAATAGCGCATTGATCTCTTCAGCAAGCTCTCAATTGCACAGAACATAATTACTTACATACATACATACAAGTCCAAGTATTAGTGTGTACCTAAATACAAATCCGGACATCAAAGTTTTTAATAAATAAAAAGCGCGGTTTTGAATAGTAACTAGCAAACCCGGCGAACTCCGTTTCGCCTCCATATCACTTCGTTTTATGTAACATTTCGTTTGGTGATTAAAAGATGAATAAAACGTTTTTTTTTTTGGCTTTATATATGAAAAGGAAAAATTATATTTCATTTCACAACAGTAATGAATTCATTTCGATTACAAAAATTAAGAGTTATTTAGTTGAACTTCCCTGAGTAAATGAAAGTGAATCCAAAGTAAATAATGAATCGAAGAGTTATACGTGTCCGCAAATTACCCGTTTCATTGAAGTGCTCTTTGATAAACCACATTTCTTGTTTTTTGCTCTGAGCTTTACACAAACAAAGCGGATGGTTTCCCAACTCGTGAACACGCAACGTATAACTGCCCATGTGAAGAACAATGATTTTCTAAATTTATCCCGCAAACACTAAGCGATTGGCTTTGCGACTTGTTAATTGTCATTGCGAAAGCAAAGAAGTTGCAATCGTTTCGAACGCAATCGTTTCGAAAGCAATCGTTGTCAAACGGAAGATCAGTCAGAATCATTGGTATTAGAGGAATACATACATTTTCACCTGCGTACTTTCCGTTAATAATGATTGCCTCAATCAAATTCGGCATAAGACTTTTTACCGAAAGTCGAATACCGTTGCAAAATCGCGATGGATTCAAATTACGCAATATCATAATAACTGTACCAACTTTGAGTTGCTAGTTATGTGGAGGAAATCCTGGTAACTCCAGAGAGTAAAAAGACTCCTTTGGATAATTTACTACATCATCGGAATTTGTTATGGAACGGATTTTTCTTTCATCAAATCGCTAGCAATTTTTGATTGAATGCTGAAGTTCAGTGTGTGTACATCATTATGTTTTGCGGCAAGAATTGCTTGTTGACTTAACCAAGCATAATTCTGATAATTCTCACTAATGTTTGATAAAAACATTTTAAATATGAGCTAATTGAGAGTGTACAAATCGGCAAAAGTCGTTGGTAAGCGTAATTAATTCAGATGTCGCATCAACTGGGACTTTTCCATTTCCAACAGCTAACAATTGTTTGGAAAATTGTGCAGCACTTTGGTAATTTTGAAATTGAAATCTCATATTAGTGGTTAGCGATAAAGTTTTTACGTTATTCCATAAAGATGATGCCAAGGCAAGCATTCAATTCATCTGATCGCTAAAGATGTTGTTATTTCGCGGAAGATCCTTCAGTGTAAAGTTAAGTGCTTCAAGTGATTTTTTATGTGCAATTGTGTACTCATCCCAAATAATGAGCTTGCATTGCACCCATTGCACTGAATCGGGAAATATTGCATGTTGGACAATTAATTGTGTTTCAATTGAGTGGCAACTTAAGCGCAGAATGTGCAGTACGACCTCAGTATATATGCAGTATACCAGCGGGTAATATCGTACAATGAATTCATTTCCGATCTCAATCTCTTGATTTTGACCTTTAACGTTGATAGTTCGACCATTGTCTTCTTTCAAACGCCGACGATAAACTGGATATTCATCGATCCCTGTGACCGTTTCAGCAACTAACGGTCGTGGATAACGTTTTGTGCACTTTCCATCAGCCATGCAAGGCGATAACCGATTTAATGCACCGCACGCTCCATGTACCATCTGTGTCGTCGCAATATCGTGTAGATGGAGATCAGTGACTGGATCAGGAAGTTCAGCTGATATGATGTCATCCACTTCATTTGAATGTAATTTGTTCAGCAACCAAATTAGGATATGAGCATGCCATAGTCCACGCTTCTGCCATTCCACAGAGTACATATAACAACGTGTGTCACCAAAAACTCGATACTTAGTAACCACATCCATCTTAACCTTGAGTTTTTGCTGAAATACTCTGGCGATTATGTCATGGCGGTCTTGCAGTTTTTGGCCCGGTTCCAATTCACGTTCAATTTCCGTCCACTTCGGATTGCTTTTAAACGTAATAAATAAATCCGGAGCTCCATAATTCGCACGTACGTCATAGCGTCTTGAGCGTATTCGTGCATGTAGTGCGGGTGAAAAAAATGCTTTCAACTGTTCAATAATTCGTCTCTTTAACTGTTGTGTTCCGTGTATATTGCACCGCACATTCAGCTGATGAACCATCGACGAAATGAAATATTACATATAGTATTTGCAGAAATTGATGCGGTTCATTTGGTTTTGGCACCATTGGACCAAGAAAATTATATATAATATTTATTCTTGTATCTGTAATTGCAAACAATCATTTGTTGAAGAATACGGTGTAACTTCTGATCGTGTGATGGTGTAGTGTGTGGTGTATATGTAGTTGTTATTTGTTGCAAGTGGTGTGAGTGATTGGTTATGTGTGTTGTTTCTTTTACCTTGCAAGTCGTCATGAAGCTGCCTTCTCGAATGATATTAGCTCCAAAGGAAGTCATGCGAAAGCAGTTATTCTATTCAAGCATATGTTGAAGAAAATTGCTGGAATCGGGATCACTTTCATCGATTAATGGTTTCAGTGGCTGTGGTGGTGTAAGTAATGGATTCAGTTTGACTTTTCCACTTGCGCAGCACAATCCAACCGTTTATCTTTTGAACTTTAACGCATTGCAATAAGGACATATAGTCGTCATTGTTGGTCTAAAATCTATATTTTCATCATCACTATAGTTCGCAGTGGGATCATATTGGAATGCCAAACGATTGTAGGATGCCAGTGATCTTCGTGTCCTCACGCATTGTCTTAATCGGACATTTAAGTTCTGTGAATACACTTGTTGCTGGCTTGCATGGTGCGGCAGCCGATGTTCGCACGTCGTCCTCTAGGCATTTTGGACTATGGACACAGTGGTGAATTTAACCTCAAATGCACGATCCGCATAATTTACACAATTCAATTTACCACCTTAAAGACAAATGAATGCTTTTGAAATTGAAGAAAAATTTCCACAATATACGTGATTGATTTGATGGTTTCCAATTTAAATGTTAGGAAACGAATAACTTATTTTTTCGATTCGTTCAGTATTGTAAGGGCAAAGTCAGAGTTATCTCTGACAGTCCCTATATTAAAAACACATACATCTTTTCGGCTCCGCAGGATGGGTTTCGCCAATAATGAAAAACAAAAAAAAAAAACAATTCTGAACAAATCCTATTGCGGTTGCGGGCTACTGAACGCCAAATGCATAATGAAAAATCGACACTTTTCATATATTTACAAAAATAAACAAAATCTCAAAAGGAAGGGATCCTCATACTCAAAATGCGATAGAGTGACGCATCTAATTACAAAAGGCAAAGGTCGCTCTTATCGCACAGATCCAAGCGCTCTTCATTTGGGTGGGTTATGGGAATCAGCTACACACAGTATCAAATTATTTATTATGAAGAATTCTCTACTCCTCGAATCGAAACCGTTCTCCATTCACGGCCATTCTCTCGCAAGATCCCCCTATTGTCACAGTCTTAACTCCAAGACTAAAGAGTACACATTCTGGCCACATCTGAGCCAATCAAACCTAAAAGGTTAAACAACCGGTATACCAAACCGATCAAATAAGAGGTTGTAAATAACCGCAAATAAAATTAATAAAAGCAAACAACTTTTTTGCTGTAAAAATACAATAAGTCGTCAAAACACGCAAAAGAAGTTACTTTCTCATGCACCAATACTTACAAAACACAATTTTCTATTAAAACCTAAATCGCTTCTTACAGCTAATATTCTGCGCCCTCGGCTACTCTACCAAAAATAGGCCGAATTGCATGTTTTATATTATATACATACCATATATAAAACTAGACAACATATTCGCCTAGGAGGCCCAGGATGCTTAAATGAGTTAAGCATCTACCCGCTCTATCCGGTAAAACTGGCGCATCCTAATACAACAGCGCAATTCACCACAACTGATGACAATACAGCACATTTCAACACACCTGTCTACTAGGGTGGGTCGATTCCGGACTTGTTTCGATTCGGTATTTCTAATAGTGCGGAAAAGTTGCCTTAGTACTTCCTGATTCCAATGCAACTTTTTGCTTTGAGATCGAATTGCATCTTCAACCCTAACTCCGGCCTTGAAATTTCGGAAATTCGCCTAAAATCGGGAAATTGTCTACCTAGCGCCTGAAATACGCATCTCATAGTAAAATGTATAAAACAGAAGTTATTTGTCACGTCATTTTCTCCCGAAATGGTATGGCCGTAGGACGAACCGTTCCCGAGATACGAACGAAAATGCGGCGCGCCACGGCGCATGGTGACAATCGGCTTGTGGCCACACTTCTTGACGTTGATTTCGCCGAGTGCTATCACTCACATTTATTCACCTATGCCAAAGGACACGTTCGGATAGGTCTCCACACAAATATTTTTTCATCGCGTTCCTTCACTCTTGTCATTGATTTCGCCGAGTTCTACATATCACTTATATTCTCTCAACAGAACACAGAACTCAAAGTGCCTTTATCTAAATTTAAATATAGACAGAAATGTCCTGTGTTTGGCATATGGCCGTACAATCTCTCTGAGTCCCAGTTACCTACTTACCAGGATGTTCTTTTGCGTTATCAGTTTGAAAGATTTCGTATAGGGCGACTCCGAGGCGACAACTATGAACCGAGGAGTAAAGAGGTTACAGAAATAGCTGCAAAAAAGGTTGAAGATACTTTCAAAAAGTCATCTATTCCAATAGTTTCAAACACCAGAGTTGTACAAATGCTCACCACATACCATAAGAAATTTCTGACTCTTAAACAAATGTTTTTAAGGAGCCCAATAGGTTTGAGTTCTAAATGGGACGACTTCTGCCATAAAATTATTTGACATCGCTGCTTGTAAATGCATTTATTTTTCTTCTTGCACTTGACCAAAGGAAAGGAAAGTTCCTATCAATGAACAACCATTTCTCTTGGACCATAAAACCAGAAGAATTGGTCGCATTGGAAGTGTTGATCTACCTGAAACAAAAAAGATTACAAAGAACAATTAACGTAAAGAAAAGCTTTCAAAACGTTATTCAACGTCAACACTTACCAGAAAAGTATCAGCTAGAAGACGTGACCATTCAGATCAGCCAGTCTCTCATAGAGACGACAACAATGTAGGTGCGTCGCACATGGATTCTTCCAAAAACGATGCTGATGATGAATTTTTTTCCATCCGCTAAAACCAAACAAAACACACTAGTATTAGAACACACTGCTTTAGCTGCCCAAAGATTTGGAGTGATAGAGTGATAGAGCAGGCCTCATTTGTTTCATCTGCTTTTCTGGATGCCAAAAAAGCAGGTTTGATAACAGAGGATCAGGCTAGCTTTGTCACCGACAAATGCAAGATTAGTTGGGCAAAAAAAAGTGTTGGAGTTAAGCTCCAAAACACCGAAAGTATTGACTCTGTATAAGAGCTGTATTTTGACGGCCGCAAAGACAATACACTTACACAAGTCAGCGAAGGTGAAAAGTACTACCGCGACACTGTTAAAGAGGAACATATTTCTCTTATAGCGGATCCTGGTTGTCATTACTTTGGCCACGTCACCTCYCCTTCCGGGTCAGCTGAGGATGAGACGCAAACTATATGGCATGACCATTCAGTTGATGTGGAACATCTATAAATTGTCGGTACTGATGGCACCAAAATGGTTGGAAAGGTGGAATCATTCGGAAACTAAAAGAAAGAATAGGTAGGCCATTACAGTGGGTTGTTTGTCTTCTACATTTCAACGAACTTCCATTTTGTGCTCTTTTCGAACACATAGATTGTGTCTCAAAGAGTCCAAATACATTCTCTGCTCCCTGATTGTGAGAAGTTGCCTGTTGTCAAATTTGAAAGTTTT